>NW_025938218.1:246636-448135 GCF_000764305.2 Hyalella azteca | reverse complement strand
TGAGTTGCCTACTCTCATTTACTTCGATCATCAGCGATAAGCCCACAGTCGATAGTTTGCCGTGCATCTGTAAAGATTGTTTAGGGAAACTCGACGGCCAAATCATCGAGTGGTCGGATCTTCCGCGTTATGACATAACCCGCAATAATCGACTTCGTTGCCCACAATGCTGCTTGACTGGGTATGCGGTTATTCCGAGCACTGTGTAAATTCGTAGTTATATCACTATTTGATTTGACCTGACGATAATAAGTGGCTTATTAAATACATGTATATCGTCGAGAACACCATGCAATAGTAAACACCTACAATATTAATTAAGCAATCAAACGATGCAAAAATTCCTCATCAACGGTAAGCACGCACGTTAACAACCTCTAAATGCGTTTTTAATTGGTATCATACTGGCCATATTTCAATTTCAATACTCCTCGTCTTGGTTGAGCGTTATGCATGTATATAACTTAAGAGCGAGACACAATTTCGCCTGTACCCCATTCATCATATGTACAAGGGAAGGGTCTTCTAAACGCTCAACTCGGACTTACGATATGCAAGGGGATATTTTGTCCGATAAGCTCTCGGGCAAGTGCTGAAGAGTAATTTGATATGCATCAGAGAGATTTAGAGTCCTCAATAATGAGCAAAAGGAGCTGCATAATGCTGGGTGAACCCTGATGTAACGACTTCGAGGTGCTAGAAGTGAGATAAGCTATCACGCATGCACGTTATTATGCATTTACTCTCCTACTATTGTGGTGTAATGAGTTACGTAGGAAGTGGAGGCAAGCGTGGTCGACAGAAATCTTGTTATGAAATGCTTATCCGGTAAGTATTAGTTATTCTAGACTACTTTTTATAATATTCTTATCATGAAAATTTTATTTCAGTTTTGTCTAAATGATTAACCGAAATATTTTCATGACTCGAAAGAAAACTTCTAAATTAACGCTGCGTGTGACTAACTTTGATTCAGACAAGTTTTTGAGTGGGATTTTCACTTTTGCGCTTTTAAAGGAATTAATTTTTTCCCCGCTCTCGTTACATAAACCGTTAGAAATTTTACTAATTTTACTTCTTTGATTTCTTTTACTAATTTTACGTCTTTAATTTCAGTATCCAATATTAATAATGAATTTTCTTAAGCTCAAATGTTCCTCACAATAAACTTTCCCACGTTACCGTTGAGTCACGAAGTTGCTTTTCGTTGACTCCGTTGCTCAGAGGGAGGTCGGGTTCCAGTGTTTTGAGCTGCACTTAAAAACAATCCAAGTCAAGGCAGTAAAACGCTAAGAACCTTCTCTTCCTCGGTCCCAATCAGCTCTTAGGTTCTAATGCGTCTAATCATGATTTACGTCTCCTCAGACTGAGTTCAGTTGTGCACTAAAATTAAGTATCCGGCATTACAAGTATTGCTGAATTTAACGAGATCTTCGCAACTAATTAGGAGATTTTTCTGGGTATAACTTCCAATGAAGAAACACAAGTTATGCAAATTTAGTGACCATTTCTACAACTTCTTAATTCGTTTCTAAATATTACAGGGGCTCTGTGAAGCAGCGGTAAGGCAGTTCTATTTAAATACTTGTGAGTTATTTGGCGCATAAGCTCCAGAAGAATTTACTTCGGCTCTTTAGATGTAGTTAGGGGTTAATATCCTGTCTCTTTTCCGTATCAATTTGCAGGTTTTCTGGACTTTTAATATGAGGCCGAAGATTCATCGGCAATCTGGAGCTCTGCTTCTAGAGTTAACGATGCATAGCAGTGGCCCGACCAAGGAAAAAAAGGCTCCTATTATTAGCTCAGTTGAAATATCTTGCTTCCATCGCTTATTGGGAAGCCATCAGAAACCCTGCGCATTTTTACCCGATCTCGTGCAGGGCTGAAAAAATCCGCATTCGTGGCATGCCTTTCGTTAAACGAGCTCAGCCAGCACCACTCCGGCCATGGAGGGGTGCAAGCTCCAAGTTCTGATCGACCTCTAGCTCTAGCTGTACAAGTAATGGAAAAAATGCGTCGTGGAAAGACGGTTTAGGTAATAGCTTCAGTCGAGCATTTTGGTATTATTCGGGCACATTTATTTCTCGATAAAATGTAGTATAGTGAGTAATTGCGTTTCCAGTCGTAGTATCCCATGAATTGATCAATTTTTTGGTCATGTATATTTATTGTGATGACGGCGGAACTTTTGTACGGGTTTGATTTCTCACGGCAGTCTCAAATTATTATAAGAAACATTCATTTTTGTACGGAAGGTAATGTGATAACTCAGAAGTTTATGGTCCAATTGATTAAGGGGCATCAAATTCCAGTGCTCTACGTTTCTATCTTTAATCTTAAAACACAAATGCTCCAAGTTTCTGTGGTGTCGGATACGGTGAGTATACGAAAATGGTTACCGGAACAAAGTTGCTTTAATTAACGTTGGAGTTTAAAGTTTTCATCTACGTTCGATGGGCAGCGGCTAAATAGGGAAAATTTGTAATTAATATCTAATTAATTTCATACCAATAAATTTCTGTACATGAAAGACGTACGAAGAGCCTCAAAGTTGCAACGCAAGACTGAACCTCGAAATAGAGCTTGCAATTTGAGCCTCAGCTAGACGTTGAGTTCGAGTCTAAAATAGGTAATTGGATACGCAAGCTCAATCCTCGAGTTTAGGATATAGAGTTAATCATTGGACGAAATCAGCCTAGCTGTTGGAGCCATATAGTAGTTCTGGTGGTGTAAACTGAGAGTTTTTTTCTTAACCTTTCAACTGAGAGTATAAACTGGAAGTCAAAAAATGAGCTTCAACTCAGAGTTTGAAAGGCGAGGTTAAAATTATATTTTGAGCCCAGAGTTAAACTGGGAGACTTGACTGCTTCCCATTTGAGCATGTAAGATTGAATTTAATTGTTGAACGTTTAGTTTGAACTAAAAAATTCTGTGCGAGTACCATGTAAAAGTTTGAATTGTTAATTTGAGTTTAGATTTGCAACTTAAAATTTGATCGAAACATATGTTTCGAAAAAAATAGGAACAATTTAAAAAACAATTTAATATAGAATAAAACCAAATTAAATTCTTTGTTAAAACTCTCAATTAAAGCCTTAGGCTGTAGATTGAATGTATTAACAGAGAATTTAAAATTTACGTTTAAACTGGAAGTTCCTGAAAGAAGTTTAACCTCAGGGTTACTGCGAGAAAAAAATTGATAATAATAATTGGCAGCTCTGAGCAAAAAAATTAACTTGATATTCCCGCTAGGAACGTAACTGCAGTAAGCTCGAAATGTAACTTCGATCCGAAAATTTAACCGAGATTTTGATCCGTATATAGTCTCTCGCCAACGCAGTTTATAAATGATTATGAAATGAGCTCTTTTTTCACGCATTAAACAAACAACTACACCAACATTTAATTATTTCAACTTTACGGATCACAAGGGATGTGTGCAGACTTTTTTCATTATTTGCACCCATCACAAAACCAGGAATATTTTTCTATAATAAACTTTGTTTATTATAATAAAATATTCTTTAAATATAAAAAATAAAAGATTTTATTTCCCGGCGCACTGTGCAAGTGACTTAATTGGTATGCACATCTTAGTGAATTGTATTACCCGAGCCGATGATGCATGCAGTATTAATGTTCTTATGTACGTCTTAACTAATTCATCTGAAGGCCAAAACATTAGTCATGTCAGCCTCGCTAATCCAATTATCGTTGGAAAATTGAATCCATCAATCGAGAGGGCACGTGAAATTGAAACAGCAAATACTCCTCTTGCCAGTTGAATGAGACTACCATTTATCTCCTCATTGCGATGGATTCATTATACATCGATTGTGAATCCGACATCCAACCATAGCGAACTCGTGACTCAGCCCTTCCATCTCCTCCGCGGAGAACTTCGCTGCGATGGAAGATGCCTTAAAACTGCGACCTTTGAGAGATTGACATTTCTTCCTTTTTAGCGCATTTTCTCATTTATGGAAAAAATGCACTATTGTGCTCGCCACGTCCGTCTGTCTGTCTGTCTGTCTGTCCGTCCGTCCGTGACCTCAAGTTTTCGTCGACGAGAAAATGCGCTCTCTGTCACTCACTGCAGTGAGTACTGAGTTATATTTTTTTATAACAAGCTGATTAACCCGCCGCTGCTATTATAAAAGATATTCCAGTGATTTTAGAATCCCGTTATCCGAATGCCGTAACTCCACATCCTGAAATTTTTCATTAAAGAAAGGCCCGCTCGAACCCACATTTGCAAGGAACTCTCATCGAAGTTCAGTTCGAAATTTCAATTATTTTAAAATGTTATTTTAGTTTGTCGATGTAAAATATCAATGTTAATTTATTTTAAGGCTTAAGATTTTTAATGAATTTATATGTTATTCGGCAACATATTAGTCAGAATTCACCGTGATACATTGAGAAAACAGCTTGAACTGTCCAATAAACCAAAGATATTGCTTATTTATCCGCTTAAAATACAATGCAAGACATATCTTAGTAAAGTATAGTGCATTAGGTACAGTCAAAATCTCTTAGTTAATTTCATCACAATTCATTACGACTAACACGAATTAAATACACAATAATACCCTCAAATACTACAAAGGCTTTAAATTTATTCTTTGAACAATATTGAATCGTTGTGAAAAATATTCAGAACGAGCGCCAGGCGCTGTCAGAGTCTCAGGGGCCATACTTTCAAAACTCGCTAAGGGGGAGGTATACCCTAAAATTTTCAGATTTGGCATTTTTGGGTTTTAATCTCATCTTAAAGCTGAAATTCTGCTCTTTCCAATGGTACCACTGCCATGTATGTATGTAAATATTTACGTTCATGACGTCTCTTTAAAGGGAAGCGGGTGGGCGAGTTCTTTAACTAATTAGATATAAAGTAATTAGCTGCTGAAATCTTTGAATATAGTTTCTACTTGAGTTGTGCTGCAGTTACATGCTTAGTCTCATCTTAAAGCTGACATTCTGAGCTTTTCAACGATACTACTGCGATAGCTGTGAGTGAATTTTAACGCACACAGCTGGGCTCTAAATGGGGGCGGGGGTGGATTTCCTTCAGAAAATAGATAGGACTTAATTCACTCGACTAAAAATATTGGTGTATCTGGCATCAAGCTGCAGTCACCCTCTTCGCTTTGTGCGGAGTGGTGTTCTGCAAGTCGCTCCTAGCATCCTTGAGAGGAATTAGGCTACAGAAGCCTGTATTTTGGTAGCTATGCTACATTTAGTGACTATTTCAAGGCGCGCGGAACTTTGTCGCGCCGTCCTGAAAAGTTCAACTTTTTGTCACGGAAAACCTATCTCCTCCTAGAGTTTTGGAGCTACAGCGATGAGACATATACCATTCTATTTGTAAAGACCATACCTATGCAGTAACTCGGCCCTTTTTTTAGATTTGTAATATTTGTTGTAATAACTGTTCACTTGCTTGATAATGAATATTGATATATTCGAAACGTCGCACTGCAATAAAATGTCATTCGGTAATCTACTTTTTGATCTCCAAGCTCCAGCTAGAAATTTTGTTCGGCTTATTGAAAAGAACAATAAGAAAATCGTAAATAAAAAGTACGCTCTGGTCTTCAACCAAACCTGTATAAATGAAGAACTTCTGCCTAACTACACTAATATTTTTTAGATTTGTGCATAGTTTGGATTCAAAATGGGGGGAAAGGGGGGGGGGAAATGAGAAAAAATGAGAAAAAATAGAAAAATGCTTGTAAAAAAAAAACTAAAGCAAAAATCAAAAATCGGGCCGTGTTACTGCATTGGTATAGTCTTTACGAATAGAATGGTATATGTCTCATTGCTGTAGCTTCAAAACCCTAGGAGGAGATAGATTTCTACAGTACCCCCTTTTTTGTCCGTTTTCTATGAATTTCACGTTTTCTATCAATTTTTTCGAAAAAATCACACGAACAAAAATGTCTTAGAATTCTGTTTAACATAAGTGTACCAAGTTTCAGAGTGATCCGTTCATAAACAAAAAAGTTTTTCTGGAGGGTATACCTCCCCCCTAAGTGAACGAAGTACTTACGCTATATTTTCTTGTCTATGATTGGTGGATTTTGCTTGAAAGGCCGTCAATGGTAGGCTGATGAACTTACGATCTCTTAACTTTTCTTGAAAGTATGGCCCCAGGTGTGTACAGTTGTGTGAGAAGAGCTGTTGCGTATAATGGCGCTACTTTAATTAACGCGTAGAGCAGAGGAATTTACACTTTTGAAACATGATGTGAATTGAGTGACAAACAATTACCTAACACATTAAGAGCTAATATCAAGTGTATTCGTTTTAGGAAATATCTACTGAAGGAATAGTGGTGGCAGAGATCCTAAAATACACTATATTTTAAGAGATGTGACTTTTGACTTTATGAAGACCTTCTATACAAAACTCTTATTCCGTTTCTAACATATATTAGAATTGGGATATTATTGAATAATTAATATGACAAATATTAAAAATCTTATTAGTAAAACTACTTGGTAGCATGATTCGCAAATTTAGAAGCTAAACAGCAAATAATTTCAACATTTCTCATAAGAGTAAACGTTTCGGAGTCCAGCTCCATCGTTAGTTCAAAACCTAGAACGCATACCGCGTATGTCGGAACGCGTACCGCGTATGATATCACGTAATTTTTACACTAGCCAAGCGGAGCGTAAAAGCAGGAGAACCGACGATGGAGCTAGACTCCTACTAAACGTTTTTTTCTTATCAGAAATTGTGAAATTTTTGGCTGTTTTCTTAGCTTTTAAATTCCTGGAAAAAAGTAATTGAATTGTTAACTGCAAAGATCGCCCGAGTCCTGAGTTGCAAAAGTGTGCACATTTTTGAAGGATTGAAAACATAGTTAAGTTCACTTCGTGGAACGAGTATTCTTACTTGAACAATAGAATGAAATAAAAGTGTATAATTATTCACAAGATTTGAAAGTATCCAGAGAACTTCTAATGATAACGGAGCAAAAATGACGTCTTGAACAATAATTGTCTATGTCTTCAACTTCAATGTTTGAAAAGCAACTATTATTATTATTAATGCTAACATATTGAGTAATGCAAGTGCAGCAAATTCTGATGACAAATTTCGTCCGACAAAAAACGTCTATGAAGAAGATTTGCTTGGTATCTGATGCTTTAGGGGACAAAAAGGGAGTAATTATCGCACAGCTCGGAATATTTAAATACCACTAAATAGCCCTTTAGCCTGGAAATTTACCATCTTGCGATCTGAAAGTACAACTCGAAGCTTGCGATCGAGTTGTAGTGTTCGATCGTGAAGCAGCTCTTCTTTAAGACTAGAATATGTGAACTAAAACTTTTCTTGTAATATAATAATAGACTGATATATGTGATTCATATAGTTTTTAAATATGATAAATGATCTATAAGAGTTGATACATTGTGACCGCGAATTATAGAATTATTAACATTTTATTGCAATAGCCACAAGATCTGTGTGAGAGAGTTCATCATGAGGCAGTTCAATCCAAAATCAGAAGACCCTCTGACACATACAGCATTTATTTCTATGGTAAAAGAGATCTTACGCAGATAAATATGGTGATAAATATTATCAATTTAATCTCACAGATTTGTCTCACAGCAGATATTATGGAACAAAAAAAACGAAAATGGACAATTTATAATGCTTTTTTGAAGAGAAGAAGCAATCGTTATGGATTCATTCGTTGCAATTGGTTGTGATGATGAAAGCAAATACAGATATGATGGATGGTGTCAAAAATAATTTGAATAAGCATTTAAGAGACCACTTAACTTATCATGTATTAAATAAAATATAAACAGTTGGGAAAATTTTTACATTTATAGCATAATTTCGTGGAAATTATTAATAAATGAATTCTTCATCCTGTTAACATTAATGTATCACTATGAAATTTGATTATTTGTGGCTGGATAACATATAAAGTTGTTTAAATCTCAAGCTTAAGTATAAATTTATGCTTTGTAGGTTTTATTTAGTTCATCATCTGATAATTCAGTTTAGTGGAATAACCTCTGAAGCATTATCTGTTGATATGAAATTTTACGCAACTTATTTTATACAGAGTGGCAGGTTCCTTGCAGTCAAGAATTTTTAAATTCGAAAATTTTGGTTTTCGCTTCCTAAAATAGCCACCCTAATATTTCAGCTCTATTTTTATTGACGGGATGCGACACAACAAAATTCGGTATAACAGGACTCCAAAATCGCAGGAATCACCGAGCCTGGGGTTAACCAGCTAATAAATACTAAACTCTACCGAAATTTACAATTTAATGGAGCAATAAGATATTATTATATTGCGTCGGAATATTAATGCGACACTTCCACGTGTTGGATATTACTGTTGAAAAAAGATAATATTACTGATAAAAAAATGAAAAAATCAGTTAGACACTAATAATCGGTAAATTTAGGCAACATAATATCGTTTGTATTTTATTGATTTTGAGCAGTAGCATTTTGTAAACACAATAACGCAAGCATAGATTTTTAAAGCAATTCGTGACTTAAATATGTTAATTAATAACTATATTGATATATCAAATCAATCGTCGTTTTTATTAAAAAATATTATATATCATTACAAGAGACATATAAGTGGCCTTTCATTAATTTTCGTTGTTCCTCGATTAAGACCCGGGCAAATATATGGCCCAAAGAAGTGACTTCCCTCCCTCCTTCACAATTATTGCACTTCTCGTAGAATTGCGATAATTGTACGGCCTGCCACGCAGAATATTGCCGTTATTGCCTCGCAGCTTCTGCCCTGATAAATGGTTCTGCTGAAGCATTAGCGGCCTGAGCGCACCTTTAGAAAAATTCTCTATAATTATCCTGATATGAGCCCGAGCATAAGATTTAATGATTTATAATATTTTAATAAAAATTGCTAGCTAAAACCGACGAATTTAAGGTTATAGAGTTTTTGCAAAAGGAAGAATTTGTGCATTTAATGATGAAGAAAAAGAGTGATTTATCCAGATATTGACCGTTGATCGAACAGAAAAAGTCAAGTTAACATTCAATTACTCGCAAAGTAATTTTGGAATTAAAAACAAATAAGCTTTGATGAATCCCTGCTGGGTACGTGGCGCATTAGCATACAGAGACTTCAATTCAAATCGAAATATATATTATGTATACATATATTCATATTATGCTCATAGTTAGCAGGTGGCTTCGTAGAACAAATTTCAAAGAATTAAACAATACGACCCCTCGCGCTGTTCATGTTTGAGTGTCAGCGCAGTGCTTTAAACATGCGGGCTTGGGAATTTGAGTCTGTCATCTAAGAGCTGATCTTATGAAGCATCGCGGCTAATCATCCATTATTGTTTAATCCCCTATTGTGTTAGGATGAGCTGTTGGCTCTTGACTTACTGCCTCCATCTACTCCAGGTCAGACTCATGAAATCCGAGCTCCAAGGAAAGCACCTGTGTTCTTTACTCGGTGTCCCAAGTCCCATTGTTCGACATGGTATTGGGTTTCACTGACACTAAAAAGCTTTTTACGGTAGGCGCATTAGGCGAGAAATTTCACGTCTGAGAATAGTTGACACTGCGCAATGCTCCGCAGATGTTGAACTGTTCAATTTTATGTGAAGAAACAGGATTCAATGAGCCGAAATAGTCGTAACTGCCAAGAAATAAATTTTCAAATATTTTCCATCATTTAGAACATCATTTGAACTAAATATTTTCATGCATAATAATTTACCGAACATGGACAAGGAGATTAATATTGATATGAACTCGAATTATAACTGTGGTATACCTTTGAAAAAAACTCGTAGCATTAAGCTACGGGCAAGATGCAATGACAATCAGCTCAAAAAGTTCTTCGGTATCGTTGATTAAGAAAAAAGTTTCAAGGGCTACATCCTCAAAGACAAAAAAAAGGTTTATATTAAATATAGTATATGTAAGTTAACGAAGATGCAACGAATTTTGCTTGCCTAGTGACATATGCACTGTGAACGAATTATCAGTATTAATTGGGAAGGTTTTAGAAGATATCAGCGAACATATGACGAATATTACACTCAGATAAATAAGTGAGACTTTGTCTAAAAAGCAATGTACTTTTTATCTCTGTGTGGGTCATCCTGACCCAGATTGGCCCGGCAAAAGAGTATATCAGTGCCACATGCGAAAAGTGTATCAATATCTGGGGCCATACTTTCAAAACTTGCTAAGTGAACGTAAGTACTTACGCTCTATTTTCTAGTCTATGATTGGTGGATTTTGCTCGAAATGCCGTCAATGATTGGCTGATGAACTTACGATCTCTTAACTTTTTATTTTGAAAGTATAGGCCCAGATCTGAAGCTCGTGTAGGTATATGGCAGGGACGGTCTCCAGCTGGGGCCGTATTATCAAAACTTCGTAAGTACGCAAAATCGACTTACGAGTGGCGTTGCTATGACAACGTAATACTAGCGGTAGTATTATATAAACATTAGCGCCGGAAAAATTTGCGCGGGGGAAAAAATTAGCCTTTTAGCTAAGACTTGCGTACGAAAGTTTTAATAATGCCAAAATTAGGGTGTATTTACGTACCACAGAACTTTCTTGTCGTAAGTACAAAAAGTTACGAAGTTTTGATAATCCGGCCCCAGGCCTGCATTTCTGCAGCTCCTATGACGCTCGGGAAGCATCGGGGGAATAAGTGAGATCGTAATTGTGGCGAGTGCGCAGATGTTCTTATTGCCGAGTGGTCGATACCAGCCCAAAACTGGCGAAATTAAGTGGCTGAGGAAGCTCAGTTACTTACAATGACCATTGATTTGGTACATGAATGAGAAAATAAGGATTGTTAGCTATAAACTTCTGAATAAATTAATTTTATATCCTTTCAATTCCTTATAAACAATTCTGCAGCGTGCGTGGAGCATTCGTGATCAAAGCTTGAGAGTTTAAAAAATATTAGCAGTTGTATGAACTTCAATGTTTCTGAATTTGCAAAATAACGACTTCAAAATAATCGTCCTAAATATCAGGAGTGTACAAGGTATCGGTACAATGCAGGCTTGAAAATGACAAAGAAAGCAGATACATAAGATAAAGAAAGCAGTAAGATAAAAAACAGTAACATTCCGGAGCTGTGGTAGAAACGATATAGATGGCATAGCTTATTCGAGAAAAAGTTTAAAATATTGCTTCAATGCCCATCGAATTGCGTTAATAATGTATTTGGAAGAATGGCGGGAAAAGGAAAGACTATGGTTGATTATAAGCTAATCCATCAGAGCAAAGTATATTATCAAACATACTGAACCTAACATGAGAGAAAATGATCGAGCCTATAAGGAACTAATTGTTTAGGACCTTTGGGTACAACTTAGCTGTCATATTATTTCGAAAATATGACGATAACAGAGTTTTAGGAGCCAGATGACCGTACCAATGAGCTTTTTCGTATAATATTGATAATTTTCAAACCCTTACTCTCCTTTTAACGCAGTATTTACCATTGCTCTAAATTCAATCAACGTATATTAAATCTTTTCTTTAAATTTCCTGCTAGACGACGAAATAGCTTGTCGCCAGCGAGATCCGAGCACCATCCGCCTCAGCAGTACCAGAGCAGATGTTCGTCTGGGGTTTCCGTGAATCGTAAATATTCGCCGAGCCATAAATCGATACACCACTCAGCATACATTTAGGGACCGAGTGTACGGGCTGGTGCTCTGTAATATTAAACCGCATGGCACTTTCACCGGCTAAAGCGCGCTGGAAAATGATCTCTACCTAACTAAATGACCTGTTTATTCCGTTAAACTGTCATATTGTACTTTTAATTACGTAAATTTATTTAACATATATCGAAGCACCACTCAGCATACATTTAGGGACCGAGTGTACGGGCTGGTGCTCTGTAATATTAAACCGCATGGCACTTTCGCCGGCTAAAGCGCGCTAGAAAATGATCTCTACCTTTTAAATGACCTGTTTATTCCGTTAAACTGTTATATATACTTTTAATTGCGTAAATTTATTTAATTCTTAATTTTAGACATTGAACGGAAATCTTGATCCTTTAAGATACTCATATTCGACTTTCAACTTATAAACTATTATTATCTTTTAGGCTGATTTGAAGAGCGTTTTGTTTGCTGAGCAAAAGTAACCGATGCGGATCGATGGACCGCGCAGGATATATGAGGGAGTCTAATTATTGTGGTAAGATGCAAGCACATGGAAAATATTAAGCGCACTCGATTTGCTGGCGGAGGCTGGTAACATTTTTTGGCAAGGTTTCGCGTCGATATTTCCATGTTGCCGTAGAGCCCAAGCGTTAGTGGCTCGTAATGTCTTCTTGGGTGGGCTTTATAAGGCGAAATGTGGCCTCTCTCAGCACTCAGCCACGTCGTCAAACTGGCAGTAAAGGCCCTTAGTAATGAAATGGCTGACATGGCTGCCAGCCTACAGCAGGCTGATGGCTGCCAGCCTACAGCAGGCTGATGGCTGCCAGCCTACAGCAGGCTGATGGCTGCCAGCCTACAGCATTCTATTTCCTCATAAAAATACAGAAATACCTTAGCCATCTATTTCCTCATAAAAATACAGAAATACGTTAGTATGATACGCAAATAGCGCGCGTTGTTGCTTCAAGTATGGCAGTGATGGTGCGCGTACAATTTAAGTCTCACTGCATTGGGAGGCGTATTTTATTTTTATTTTTTTTTCATTCAATGGCTTTTTCAAAGTGGATATTTTACTGCAGTTGTTGTTTTATTCCTTAGATATGAAGTAACCATACAGTACATGAGACGAGAAAACTTAATATCGATAAAATGTTGTTTTAACGCTGTATATGATAGACCTTTATGCAGAATAGAGTTATATTATTCGATAATGTAACCAAACTACTGTTAGTTTTAACAGACCATGAGTGTAAACATAAATTGCTAATATTTCCAATTAGATAAATTTCGAAATTTACAGAAAATTGTTCATTACTTGTCTGTTTTCCGTCATGGGTTATATACATGTTCAGATACTGAGAGAACAATATAATTTCCAGACAAAATTCATTATGGTATTTTGGAATGAATTTTATTTGACAATTATTAGAATTTCTGAAGAGATCGCACCATTCATCAAACTTCTATTAATTTTCTATGGAAAATCATCGAACTTTTAAACAGAATGAATTAAATCTCACCGCAACAATCGCAACGGAAATAAACTTGTAAGCATTTTCTCGCCGAACAGAGTGCAAGTCTGGTTCATCAAATGTTCTATGTGCATGAGCTCTACTGATGTAAAATAACATACATCGCACTCAACTGATAAGATTAATTGTAAAATTTCCATCGCACTCAACTGATGCGATTACTTGTGAAATGTACATGGAACACTATACTGATGTGATTAATTGTGGAATGTCCATCGAACTCAACTGATGTGATTAATTGTGGAATGTCCATAGCACTCAACTGATGTAATTAATTGTAAAATGTCCATCGCACTTAACTGATGTAATTAATTGTAAAATGTCCATCGCACTCAACTGATGTGATTAATTGTGGAATGTCCGTCGCACTTAACTGATGTGATTAATTGTAAAATGTCCATCGCACTCAACTGATGTGATTAATTGTAAAATTTCCATCGCACTCAACTGATGTGATTAATTGTGGAATGTCCATCGCACTCAACTGATGTGATTAATTGTAAAATTTCCATGACACTCAACTGATGTTTTTTTCAATGCATTCAACTGATGTAAAATGTCCATGGCACTCAACTGATGTAAACGGTTTACCGCATTCAACTGATGTAAAATGTTCATCGCGCTCAACTGATGTCCGAACATTACCTCTAATCGGTGATTTAATACCCATAGCGGCTACCCCACTTAAATATAGTGCAATACTTATCGGCTTGTCTCATTCACTAATATTGCTCTTATACATCTCGGTAAGTAAATCATCACGTATATACGTGCAATATTTGTTGGCTTGTCTCATTCACTAATGTTGCTCTCATACATCTCGGTAAGTACATCATCACGTATATATACGTGCAATATNTTACTTTGTATCTAATTTCTTAAAGAACTCTCCCACCCGCCTCCGTTTAAAGAGCCGTCATGAACGTAAATATTCACGTAGAGAGATGGCAGTGGTACCATTTGAAAGAACAGAATTCCAGCTTTAAGATGAGTAGAAAAACCGGAAAAGCCAAAATTGATCGATTTTAGCCAGGTCGATCCCCTTAAACATCTCAATGTAAGCGACTCCGCCCACCACAAAAAGAATGAATTTTTAAATTGAAACAATTACGGACACCCGAATTCCAGAAAAAATTTTAAATCAACGAGGCAGTGAACGGTTATAAATAAAACTCTCAGCTGAACGCAATGCAATGGTGTCGCTTACTAAGGCGAAGAAGTCTTCATTCTGAATAATTATAAAAAATCCTTATACGGAAGGCATAAAATTTAAGGTAACCAGAACCCTAGACACTATATATAGAAACATTGCAGCCCAAATTAGAAGCGAGATTTGGCTTTTGGCAAACATGTGAAAAGCCATAACCGACTAAAAACGAATATGATACACTCTCATGCCTGCTCTTGTTGAATCTATTAGGCATCAGAGGGAAATTCAACATAATTAAAAAGTATTCAAGTAGATTTTTTGGTCCGAAAAGTTTATTACAAGCATCCAAATTCATTTTTAAATCACTGACGATCAGACCTCTGATCGCTGGCAACCAACGCCATATGCATGCAGAAGCAATGCAATTTTGGAGTGCAATCTATTTTGATTTCATATAAATTATTTATTCGCTTGATCAGAGCCGTAAATTTTGGATGTGGTACCGAGATCTTTTCTAATTTACTTCGATGTGATACATATTCGAACATGCCAACTGAATGTTCAGTGGCAGCAGGTTATTTGAGTAGTTTTCAAAAAAGCCATCGGACTTTGATCCCTGGTGAACCATATTTTTCTTTCGCGGAATTACTATAGGATTCTACCACGATTTGGCGGTGCACTTTACGTATAAGTGACGCTTCATATAGTAAAAATATCACGAATTTGACATCCCTGTCTTCCACACAATTTTCCGATGGGATTTAATCACAAAAAAGTTCAATTTGCTTCATATAATGTTCACGATTAAGAAGAGTAATAATGCAAGGCCTGTTTGGAATTAAAATTCTTTATGAAAAATGAGTGGATACCACACATCATACAATTAACATTCAAATTATCCATTAATTTCAGTTTCGTTGTAAAAAAGTATTGATCTACTTGTGCATGGTTTCAGCTCTCATCTTAAACTTGCTATTCAATTAACAAAGCGTTAATCATTTGGGATTCAATGTACCACTCCAATTCAGGTCCAGTAATGAAGAAGTTAGCGAAGGCGTCATCCTATAAATTGCACAAAGAAAAACCGTCGTGTGTTCGTTGTGAGGAAGAACTTTAGAAATATAATCAGCAATAAGCTCGGCCAGGACTATAATGGGCGATAAGGTATTGTAAAGTTCGTGCCAGTTTGTAATTGCATTTCTCATGCTTCAGTACGATCCTTGATTGGCCTTTAAACGCATTATGTGCTTTGACACGCAACTGCGAATCTGAATCAAATGAGAAAACTGTGAGATCTTTTATTATAGTACATTGCCTAGAACTCTTGTCTCATAAATGAAGTGGTTAAAAAACTTTCGTGTAAAATTAATTTGGATTATTTCAATGTTCATATCGAAAGTGGGATCCATGAAAATGATACTAATTGAAGATATGCAAATCCGCACCCTGATTTATTTTCATCGAGAGTAAATGTTACCGTTTGAAATAGGTAGCTTGGATTGTAGGTCAATTATTTACGAAATTATTTACAAAGCATGAGATGATGAGTTGCAGATTACATAAAATCTGAGCATTATAACGAATCCAAATCCAATATACTTCTACGTATTAACTGCCAACTGACATACAACTAAATTATCATAATATTTATTGTTTATTATTTTATAGGCTTCTCTAAGTCATACAGTTTTATGCAGGAATTGCAATTATTCAACCATTTTTAGGATCAGTTTTTGTCTTGCAAAAAGTATCCTCTAGCCCTTCACTCAAAGTACCGTACGAAAATATCCTTCGTTTATCGCATAGGAAGAAAATGTTACCCCTAGCGCAGACACTTAAGAAAATATATCTATTGATCACCGTACCCAGTTATCAGCATATAATTATGTATTACTAAAGATCTATATTACAAAGTTAGCAACAAATTGAGCTGTCTCCTAATATGCCTATGACCCCACAAATGAAACAAACCGCGGAGCTGTAAAATGTTGCCGAGTATATCACATATTTGGTCCGGTTCAAAATTAGCTTGTCACAAGGCGCAGCCTCTTAAAATACTGGTTAATTAAAAACGCACGGTTGAATTCTGGTACATGCGTTCTCAAGTATACATTTCTCTGTATTAGGTGTTAATGCAGAGATATACTCAAGTAGCTTTTAGCTTTTTAGAACCTGGTTTCTCGTCAGAAAATTAAATTTGTTTGATTTTTCAAATTTTCACTCAAGCTGTTTAAAAAATCAAGATGACTTAATCTCAAAATCCTTAAATCGAAAAAAAATTTTAAAGATGATTTTATGGTTTGAATCCCATGACAACAAAAAGAGAAAAATTTTCAACAATTATATCTATCATTAGTTTAATCGGAGACCAGATCTATCATTATAGTTCATCATTTGAGTATGCATATATATGTACGACCAATTCATCCTATATGCACAAAGTGGAGATTTGAATGAAGTTGAACCCAACATAAATGATGCGTAAACATTTTCAAGGAGATAATAACTGCAAACCTTGAGCATAAATAGTTCTTGTTTGAATGTATTTTGATAGAAAAAAAACTCACTCAATTCTAAAGCATGAGAGCGGCGAACTAAAATTTTTGACTGAGTCCTGCGTGAAAGTGTATAGCTGAACGAGTTGGGTGTTCAATTACGTAGGTCTACAAGATACTACAAAGTCAACAATATATTACAAGTATCACAAATAGGTTTACAAGATCTATCTGATATTGTGTCGTGGCACATCGAAGAACAATGCACACAACTTGACACATGAACCTTCTTGGTTAACCTTTATGATGTACTGTATTTCAAGAATAATATTCCTAATTCAGCAAAGCATAATATTAAACAAGGAATCTATTCGACGCCTCGACAGTATCTCACCGTGATTTCATCTTTAATCGATGGGTTAGTCCTGAAGTTTGAGGCCGATGTTATCTTTCCCTACAAATCTTGGATTCTTGGAACTAATAAAGTCTCTTGTTGAGAAAATCCTTGAAAGAGAATATATGAGGTGGGATTAGGGCAAAAGATTTAGGGGTTCACGACCTCAGATCTTGCGTTCAAATGTGCAATTGGCGCCGCCATGAGAAGCTTAGCAGACGTTCACACGTGTCATCGGCTGATGTTGAGGTGATAAAACGAATTTATTATGAGAGACTTCATCATAATTATTGAACAGTTTCTTTCATTGAATAATTTCATCTTTAGTTGCATATGAATACTGGTATATACAACGTCATGAAATAAATGAATCGAAGAAAATATAACAAAACGAAACACTAGTCAAATTCCAGATTTGTTTTTGTTAAATGACGTTAACCATTCAATATAATTTCTTGCATGATTTTCTGTCTTGACTTTTCAAGATTTTTATAAGTTCCAATTTTCGAATGCCTGAAATATATCGTAACAGAGAAATGGACTCCAGGATCACGAAACGACTTATATAATGGCTTGCCTATTTTCTGCAATACATTCAATTTCACCTTTATAATCCTTCTAGAGTCAACTTAAACCTAGATTTTTTAAATTCACAAAGTACTTATATAATGGCTTGCCTATACTTTCTGCAATACATTCAATTCTACTTTTAAAATCCTTCCAAAGTCAACATAAACCTAGATATTTTAAATTCACAAAGTTATCACTTAACGCATTTTCCACCTTTCATCTGATAAGAATATGTGAAAACCCTTAAGAACATCCCTTTAACTATTGAAGAATGCAAAATTAGTGACACTAGAGTCATCTGCCATGGAAGGAGAACTAAGCCATACTTTCATGAGCTCAGCTATGGAGAGACGAGTCACGACTTTATTCTCCTCAGTGACTCATTTCAGGTCGTTCACACGAAGCAGTTCTGCTCTACAATGCCAGGCATTTTCTACTTATGCAATTATTTGTGGATCATGAAATATAAAATTCTGCATTTTATGGCAGGAATATTTTAAACGGTGAAAGTTCAATGTTATTTCACAGAATTAATAACGCTCATCATTTGAGGAACGAAAGATTACGTTTAAATTGATTTATTATTCATATCGGTTTCTAGAAGTTTTGCCACCGAACCCATAATAGCTAAGAAAAACTTGTTTGAAGTACATGCTTTAATAATGAGACATACCTCAGTAAAATGCATCAATAAGTAATAGAATTTGGTTCCCAAAGTGGGAGATCTGAAAATATTCTTACTAGTACCAAAGTGAAGCTAATGCTTATTAGCTAAACTGAACATTTTACCATCAATGTCGCTCATGGTTCAATGTCGCTCACGAATCAATCAATTTACAGAGGGCAGTGAAATTATGGAGTAAATGGTTCCCTGTAACGAGCATTGGATATCAATTCGAGTAGGTGGGAAATAATATAAAACTGACCTGAGTGAAAAAACTATTTTCCTGTTCTAAAAATTCTTAGTCAACATCCTGACAGCGCTTTTTTAAATCGAAAAAGACATGAGAAGAATAGCCACTGCCTTTCAATATTATCATGATCCATGATTGTTACCCAAACACATCGGAGTGAGATAACCAGATAAATTAAAGATAAAATAATTGAAGAAAAGAATGTTCATTAACAGTTTCTATAGATAAAACCTGCTTGGAAAAACTCGATGACATATCACTCGTGGCTTGTGATGAAAACCTGCTTATGCTATAAATCACTCGAAGAGAGTCGCTTACTTAAGAACATTTGGCAAATTGTTGGGTTCAAAGTAGTAAATTGGGCAGCATAAGTAGGAATGAGTCCTAAACACGGTTCCTAGCTGGTAATTTTGTTTTAGCAAAACTAATTTTTATGGGTTGTTAAAGTTGATGAAGATGTAGGCCAGGGTTTGTTAGAACGAATTTCGCATTCTGTTTTTTTTCGACTCAAAAGTGAAATTCGGGCGTAATCGCCTCCTTCTACGCTAAGGGCATATAAGCATAATTCTTACATAATTCTTCTCACCTTTTTTGACATTGCTATTCGAAGCTGGGGAATATAAGCACACAACTCGGTTTAAAGTTTCCTGGTGCTTCATTTGATATGAATGAAAATTGTCAAGATCCAAAAATCGGATCAGGACCGCTCTCGAAACGATTCTCTGAAAAAAATAATAATAATGTAAGGAACTTGCTTGTTGAGTTACCTGTTACGCTACTTACATGAGCTCGATGTGATATAAAAAAAAATAATTTGTCATTACAATAACGGGTCTTGCCTTAGAGCTGTACGGAAGGAATAATAGAGACTGTCGACAGAGTAAACCGGTTGCGCTAATGACGGTGCTCTCTTCCGTCTAATGAGCAAAATGGACCGATTTGTAAATAATATTGAAATTCATGCACGGTCATCGCACCGACATTTTGCGTTGTAATTATTTTTGGTCTTCCTTCATACACTAATAGTCCATTAGCATTCGCCATAGCTGTGATAGAATTAAATGCTGCTCCGTGTAGCTCGGTGAGTTTAAAGGGCCAGCAAAGGCGTGTCCAAGCCACGGACCTGGCATGGCTAAGTGCCAATTAATTTAAAGAGATTATGCCGCAGCCGAAAATTTGTACCACCTCTTGAGCTATAGCTCTATCATCTCCCACCCGGTGAGGTCACATCCGTTCAAAAAGTCCGCTCGAATTCATGCTCATCAACTGCACACGTTAGCCCAAGGATATTTGCGCCCCACAGTTATGCTTATTATAAGAAATGCTACCGGGTAAAGCATGACTAATTCTGAGTCAGGTATTTGAATCCACGAGATTTCCTTCTTAAATTGGCTTAATTAAAGAAGGTTTCATGAACAGTGGATGATATCGATGGTAAATGTATAGGAAGTTTTATCATGTAATATGGCATTCAGACCAGGAAAAGGGGAACCATTAATTTAATCATAATTTGATTGTCATGGTCCTTAATACAACCTCGCAACTGAAAACAAGGCCACTCTCCAGCTAGGGAAAACTGAGCTCATATTTTTTCTCATTTCTGCTCCGACCTCGACACATTTAAAATTCTTTCTTCTATGACCTCTTTTTAATTAGTAAAAATACCACAACGAATCCCATGGTCTCCACTATGGCATCTTACATTATCATATATATATATATCTCATATCATATTATTTAAATTATTCTTCAACGTCTTGAATTCATTGTACATGAATGTATGGCTCGTGTCAAATCCTGGTTAATTTTGCACAATGAAATATTCGTAACCAGAGGCGTCGCACTTTGATCCCACATTGTTTTCCGAATTTCAAAGTTTACTTCAAGCGTACAACAAACATTATTTTTAGGCTAAGACTAGTTAGACTGTAGATTAGATTGAGTAGAAAACTTCAGGTCTGAATGAGTCCAGAAATTTTTTCATGAATGAATTATGGCACCCAGAAATTTTTTCATGAATGAATTATGGCGCTCAACGTAAATGCACATCGAATTTCAGGAGACAGATGGAAGATAATCGAGAAGACGGATTCAAATTTAGATTAACATTTCCAAGCAAATTGCTGAACACCGATGATGGAGTATTAATAACATTAAATTCATCCATATAAGTTGTTTTGTATATGTAAATTCGAAATGCCTATAAACATTTCGAGAGGATCCAATAATTTTTTATGTAATGCGACCGACGGAACCTAGTCCAGTCGAATCATACGTTTTCCTATGTGGAGCTCGATCTTTAAATTAATGAGACAAGATTCCGCGGTTCGGTTGTTTCACAATTCAAGAACTGATTTTTGAGTTGGATCGTATTCGTATGGAGCCGTCGGGTTCAATTACTGCAGAAGCTCTGAAGTTTCATTGCTGCCATGGCGCAGTCGTGCGCTTCATCAGAGCCAGGGCGGCAATTAAAGAATGGCACGTCTGGGCCGCGGCCAGAGAGCTCGTTACACAAGCTCTGCACTTCGCTCCTGGATACTGCCAATAATCTGGGGCTAAAGAGAGACAAAACTCATTCAAGTCCTACTTAAATCTCCTAATGGACATAATTCTCCCCTAGTAATCGAGTTTTTCTACCGAAATAAAAAGTCATGTGTGTGATAAGTGAGGACTTGAATTTCTTGCCTTGCAATTGTTCTTGCCGAGAACGAAACGACTTAATTAATTTCAAAAACGTTAGGTAATTCTGATACGTCTGCTTTTGCAGAAGAAGATATAAATTCCTCGTTTCCTGTGTTAAAGTACGCTAAAAATATTTCAGTTGAATTCTGTTCGGGCAAACTTGTATTCTTTCGGCCCATTGAGAATACTGGACCTGCAGATCAAAATAATCATCAGTATACGAGCGTCACGGTCATAATTCAGCGCAGACTTTCTTCACACAAAGCAAGGCAGTCGTAAAGATGCAGCTTCTTTAGATTACTTCTGAGAAGTATTTATTTTCTCTCAACAGCCTTATACATTTTTTCGTTCCTCATCCCTCAACAAATAAAACTCGATTATGTGAGGAAGTTGGCTCTGAAATTTCATTCTATTATTTATTATTTGGTCTTGGCTTTTTCATCGCCAATCCCCCATTCAATTTTTTAATAGAGTTAATGTGAATGCTCTATTTAGTACGAGAAAATTTCGGTAGGTAAGTTGTTCAAAAGTTTAATGAACCTATTATGACTGCAAAAGGCTTGTGCAGCCGCTTGTTGTACTCTGTTAGCTTCGAATTTTTGCATTCAACATGACTTGTGATTGACTCTTTGATACTGTCGCGTTGCAGCGCATGCTCCAGATGACATGCATTTCAGAACAGCACACTTCAGCCATCAACTTGTTCTGAGCGCGTTTTGTTATTGGGATGGACCAGTCATTCGTAAGTTGGTGCTTAGATTTTAAAAGTTCAAACACAAAGTTCTATTATTGTCGTTCTGCATGAAAATTTAATATAGAAGAATATAGAATAGCCAACGCCAAGAAGTTCCAACTCGTGCCTCAGCTTCTGCACGCTGAAAGATGACGTCATCGTGAGTACATCTACAATAAATCTACGCTCTCTTCATGTCATTACCGAACTCTGGAGACTTTCTTATTTTGGACGGCCAAATCATATGGAAGTCGTGAGACTTTGGTAATTTAATTAGAGTCGTATGATATTGGATGTAGGAGTCATTAGGAAACTTGATTGGCAGGCCAATTGCAAGCCAGAGACACGAGCACCGAAATATGCCCTCGACCGACGATGGACTTGAATTGTCGCCGTGGAGCTGGAGCCATACTTTCAAAACTCGCTAAGTGAACGTAAGTACTTACGCTCTATTTTCTTGTCTATGATTGGTGGATTTTGCTCCAAAGGCCGTCAACGATTGGCTGATGAACTTACGATCTCTTAACCTTTTTTGAAAGTATGGGAGCTGGCGACTGCCAGAGCAGCTCAGCCGTGAGTGAGTGAACGAGGATGACGGTAATCGTGCCATGGTCAGCACCGATGAAATGCGTTGTTAATTAAATTAGACTAACGTAAACTGGGAGACTAGATAATATAGATGTAATAGTGTATATTTATTTTGGTTTTAATATAACGTTTTGGCCATAATTATCTTGAAACAATTATTGTAGCTACTAACACAGCTATGTAAAATACAATAATGTAAAATAGTATTTAATCAAATTAGTTTGCATACAATAAGTTATCAGAATGTTACGAAGAACAAACTTTTAGTAAAGTTCATGACGCGAAATATTTATATATTATTCGAAGAGTTCAACATTGTTGAGTAGCTCCACAGATTGACTTGACTGGTCTACGTGGAGTTGAATCACATTAGCCAATAAAGATACCATGTCACCAAAATGGTGCTGAAGTTAGTAAAAATTCCTATTTAAACATCATACACATTTTGTGCATGACCTACAAGCTCTGCGGCTTTCACTACCGGCCACATCTAGTCGACGATTACAGCACCAAATCGCAAAGTTTTCATTTCGAATGTGAAAAGTCAGTCAAATGCACGTCATTATATCAGGGCAAACCCGTTCTTGTCGAGCTCTGGAAACGTCAAAATTGAGTTCCAAAGGCGGCCTTCGCTGCGGATCCGCGATATTTTGAGGCTCAGTTGTCACTTTTTCTGTTATTTTTCTTTTGATCATAAGGAGCAAGGTGCGGTCACCAGAGAACGATCCGTCATTGCAGTTAATGATGTATTGCGTCTCTTCCAAGAAACATGACGACACCCAAGCTACCCTCTTCCACTGACCGTGTCTCGTGATTTAGAAACAACCGCTGACTATTCTTTTATTGAGTTATCGAGCTCGCTAGAACAATTACATCACTGATAAAATCATCTCATTGAGATGTTTCTTGTGGGTTCTTATGCCAACGAAAAATAGTTCTTGCTTGCAATAAATTATCTGATGGATAACAGAAATAATAGAGTTTCGACGATGAACGGAATTTAAAAAAATAATAACTGAAATACTGGACCGGTCAAGCTCTTAACACTGGTTGGAGAAGAAGATCTTTTCTCGTCAGTTTATTCCTAGAAGATGGTCTTCTCCCGCTCACTTTTATATAGAACAACCATAAACAAACACGTGGACATCACGATAATGAGTATTTCGAGTGTTTGTTTCACATAATAGTGCTATGGCTCATTACACGATGTTGAAACATGTAATAATAATTTTGCGGGTTTCGATAATACCAACTTTTTCATTAATTTCCTTTCTCTTAATTTAGAACATGCACACATATTCAAGAAACGAAACATATCTCACGACAAAGACCATATAATTTTTACATCTCCTTTTTATGCATGACAATGTCATGGCAACAAAGGCCACTGCAATATGACAATATGCAATGAAAATTATTCCAAAGGGTATTAATTAATTGATCTTGAATATTAACATCACATTTTATAATTTACATAAATCACTTGTCTCAACGGCCTGCAAATGCTCATTCTCCGGCTGAAATTAAATTTTGGTATAGATTATGTGGTATGATTTGTAATGATACGTATGTGTATACGTACACAGCTGTATTTGCTGACAAGATAAAAAATTGCGCTAATATAGGAATGTAACCGAAGTCGTGTTGAGGATTCGATTTGATTGTCTTTAAGTCCCTAACCAAGTGCATTTCTTTATTAATACAATTCTTTTAAATTATTTAATTTGCCTATACATAAGTTTTGACGTATTAATAATATTCGAAGGTATAAGTAAAATTCTGCTACCGTCGTGATATAAGTATAAAATTACCGACAATGTATTAACGCTATATTTTTATGACCAATCTTAAGCCTTTGTTTATGATACAGTTTTTTAGATATATTCTTGTGAGATACAGCCTTGTCAGGCATACCAGTCAAATACCTTATTTCTCGATACACTAAAGATATTCCATAAGGCGCACTTGCAAGCTCGCTCGGTTAAAAAATTTTTGTCCCACAACCGGAAAAATATATTTCTGACTTTAATGAATAATTGAATTTAGAGTATTTTATATAAGATTAATATCGTTCTGTCGTTAACACACACAATTGTTGGTTTGTGGGCATACCAGACGAATAATATTATAATATATAAATTATAATATTATATTATTTATGATTGCGCACGAGTAGCTATTTGTTGCTGTTACTCGTAGAGCGAGAGCAGACATTGTGACTGTAACAGAGGTTATGACTGCAGCAGAGGTTATGACTGTAACAGAGGTGAGGTTGTGACTGCAACAGAGATTGTTACTGAAACAGAGGTTATGACTGCAACAGAGGTTGTTACTGCAAGGGAGGTTGTGACTGCAAGGGAGGTTGTGGCTGCAACAGAGGTTGTGACTGCAACAGAGATTGTTACTGAAACAGAGGTTATGACTGCAACAGAGGTTGTTACTGAAACAGAGGTTATGACTGCAACAGAGGTTTTGACTAACAGAGGTTGTTACTGCAACAGAGGTTATGACTGCAACAGAGGTTATTGAGGGTCTCTGACGAGTACGGAGGTCGTGTACGTCAAGCTATGTGTGATATATGAATATTCTTTTGACTTCACAAGCAATCGATTTTGAAAAAAATCCGCACTGCAAAAATATTGTTGTGAGAGTAAAAATTAATCTCAGCAGAAGCAAATTGAGACGAGAAGCCTAACATTTTTTTCATATTTTCGACTAGAGGTCAGTTGATGTATGAAACGTTATTGTCACGACATATATGATTTGGGTCAAAGGCGGATTGCAACGAAGAGTGTAGAGGTGCGATCGAGACGCTTGCTCAATGCGTCAAATTTTTGACAGGATGCGATCGCCGTCCAAAATGTTACCTATGAGCCTAACTTAATTGTTGTCATAATAAAATAAATGAATGAGAAAAAATGTGTCAAATCATGTATCATCTCCCACTATTGACATAATTTCGCTGTTAATAATGATGCGTATTGAACCATTTTTTTCTTCATTCGGTTTACAGGATATTTAACAAGTGCAGCCTTAGCAAAGCCACATAAATAACAATAACAGCAGCGAAAAGAAAACAGCAGCAAAGCTAATGCCCGCACTTAATGGGTATTAATATTAGTAATACCAGTAATATTAATACCAGTAATATTAAGCACAGTTTGAGTACCAGTAGAAAACAAGTAGAAACTGTATATTTGGGACGATGACTCGTATTGAGTTTCTAATTGATGATCAATCTTTATCGTAACCGTTGATAAGAATGACAATTATTTCAATTAGTTTCATTTATATTTTTCTCATTTCTATTCTTCGTCTGCGGTTATTAATTAGATCGAGTGACATCAACTTGTAAGAAACGCTTAAAGTGTAAATTTTGAAGTTAATGCTAATAATAAAGTTACGTAAAGCGGTAACGAACTGGAATAATTTTAAACATTAACTTCGTACGCATTTGCAAGGCCAACATACGAGACCGGAAGAAGGGCTTATAGTTCATACAGCGTTTCATTGACGTCAGTGATGTAGGATAAACCTCTGTATTTTCGGCTGAATATTTCAGATATTGTTGCTTTTAAACATGGTTAAAAGTGTATGAACAATCGTATGAAGGCGTGACTTCAAATTGAAGGCGCATTGGCGATGCTTCCTGCCATCAAAGGGTTGGATTAAATATTTTCGTATCTATGTTGAAAAGCTGCCATTTATTAATTGTATACGTACACAGTCGCAGGATTCTAGCAACACCTGTAGTTGAAGAAAGATTGGGAGAGATAGATGCTTTCTATTAAATGAAGGTAGGAGAGATAGATGCTTTCTATTAAATGAAGGTAGGAGAGATAGATGCTTTCTATTAAATGATGGTAGGAGAGATAGATGCTTTCTATTAAATGAAGGTAGGAGAGATAGATGCTTTCTATTAAATGAAGGTAGGAGAGATAGATGCTTTCTATTAAATGAAGGTAGTACCCGTTCAAACTGAACACTTCGCCAACGTCTTGGCGAAAATACGATGCCACTGTACGTCCTAATAGCCATAAGCTTATTGCCCTCTAATTGCCGGTGCCGTGGCCTGAATTGTTGGCAATAATACGTGAAAAATGTTGCTAACAGCTTCAAATATTTCCAATGTACGCGAAGTAAATCCAATTAAATAACTTTTCTAGCATGAAACTGGTTATGAGTATATATTCCAAACTTTAATTTGAAATTATATCTTAAAATTAACTGTGTTCCCAGGTGATCGGCTAAAATCGTTATGAGTTGCGAAAATGCAGATTTTATTGTAGTTTCATTATCACGGAGAAAAATTAGGAATTTTCTATTAAAGCTGTTCAGTCACCCGTTCACTGTCTCGAAACTAGCTACTTTTTTTCAAGTGAAATTAGCTTGGGAGGAATTCAAGAAGCAGCGGGTGATGGCGTCGTGTGATTTACGATCGTGCAAGTTGAAATTTACCCTGCGAGCTCCCGCAATTCAATCTCACATTGTAGAAAACGCACACTCATATTGAAATATCTGTTTTACGATCCATTTTCGGTGAACATGAATCCACTGTTGAGGAGATGTGAAGAAGGTTGTAAATGAAAATTTATCTGACAATTAACGACCAGTTGAGTGCCTGGTTATATTGGACAAAGCTGCTGCTGATATCCGTTATCGACGGCAGGAAAGGATTCAGATTTGAATGAATTTTACAACCGTTGATCCATTACGGAGTTCATGAATTAGTTTCGAACGACGGATCACTATCAAGTGATAATTATATTAACCAGCTTTTAGTGTATTCGAATAAATTTAACATGTGTAGTGATAGGGAGAAATGCGACAAATTGGTTCAATTGATTGGCAAAATTTTTCTTTAACTATATTTCACCAAAATGTTAGTTATTGTTCGCAATGCATAAATCAAGCCGTAACCAAACTCGCGAAATATTTCGAATTTGCTTGTCTTGTTCACCAAAATCCAGCAAAACGCGTAATTATTATTACAATAATATTTCCAAAAATCTCTCACTGTATACCTTATGACGAAAAATAACAAACGATCTCTATAAATCAATTGGAAATACAGCGCATTTTTCTAGTCCATCTCACCGGAGTTCATCGTTTGGTGGTGACAAATCCGTAAAAATGAGATACAAAAAGCGGAGTTTCCAGTCAGTGCGTGCAGGATTTAAGCAATGCTACAATTAAATAATCAAGTTTTTTTACGTTTAAGTTCCATTCTTAGCGCATTTTCTCATTTATGGAAAAATGCACTATTGTGCTCGCCATGTCCGTCTGTCCGTCCGTCCGTGACTTCACGTTTTCGCTGACGAGAAAATGCGCTCTCTGTCACTCACTGCAGAGAGTACTGAGTTAAATTTTTTACTTCTAAACTTTCTTCTATCAGCATAAATGTAAATTTATACACGCTAAATTTTATTGTAGGAGTAAACGGAAAAACTGGTTTGACAAATTCGAATTTCGAATGCAGTCCTAATCATGATAGATCTGTTAACTGAGACCAAATCTCATCTCGAGGACATTAGCATGATTACATATTTTCTAGTCATAAGCCGACTGTACAAATAAATCTCTAGCCTGATGAAAATAAACGTTGCATCAAGATGACCTTTCAACTCAAATCTGAGGAATTGTTTTCTTCGTTCGAATAAAAGATCTGCATTTGGAGGCTCGGAACAATATTCCAGAGTTAGAATTCTTAGCGTGAAAACCGAGCCTAATTGAGTTCTTTAAATTCGAGGAGCGAAGCTCTGAATCACAAGTAATCGCACGACTGACTTTCAGCCCTTACACTTCGACTCGAACTTTGCACTCGAATTTCATCTGCGAGCTAAAGAGCCTCGATCACCTCTAAAACTGCTGCTGCTCACCGGCAGAAAGCCCAACGAATTAACATATAAACTTACGCGAATTTTTTTTTACATATACAACTCGAGCGTATAATGCAACAGTTGACGAAAGGATTTTCTGAGAAAGCAGATAATCGAGCTTTCATTTAGCACAGACTAAATCGGGGCACTGCGCGAAAGAGAATTTGATCATTGATCAATTATTGAAACTAATTTTTAACGAGTTATTGAAGCACAAGCAAACAATACGTTAATTTAAATCAAAATTTACCTCGTCATCATTCACCCAATTTTGTTTAGTCTGTCTGGAGTTGCCACGTTCTCAGGCTTCAATTGTGTGAATTACCAATTGAAAACATCAGCATGCAACAATTTTAGCTCGCTTCCAATTGAATATTTTTCCAAATCATAGCACAGCATGACGCGTGCTCAGTCAGCTTTCCATGCCTGACGCGGCAAATTAAAACTTTGGGTAAAGCAAATAGAAATCTCGCTATGGGGAAATTAATATTAACTTGTCTAGGGACTCAATTTGATTCTATCGCTGAGCCAATAAATTGTGCGTTGGAGCATTCATATAAACACTGAAGCACCGATAACATCGCGGCAAGCATCGTTTGTTAGTTTGGCTGCAACGATAAATCAGAAGCGCCTTGAATTCTTGCGCATGTCTCAGCCTTACGAACTACACATATCGTGTACAACGATAAGGCAGTATTGTAATACGGTAGAAAATCTATGCCATCATATTTCCTGGATTAATTTGAAATTAAATACAGGAAAAACAGGCATCGGTATATTCAATATCAGTTTAATTTACAGGATATAGGCAATAATATTCAACAGCTATAGTCATTAGAGGCTTAAAGAGAAGGCCTCTTATAATCATACTAAATAAATATTAAGCTATTAAAATATGACGTATTGCTATTACAATTATATCTAAGTGTTCTGCTTCTTTACGTTCTGCCACTAAAGTTCCGTTGCAATTCATTTCTACATGGGCGGCCCCATAATAACTTTTCACTCACCCACGGCTTCCAGTTTCGACTCACTACACCTCGCTGAACTCTTCAATTAAATACTGAAAAATTTAGCTCGCTCACAATGTTAATCGGAGAAAGTTTTCGCAATGCATTGGGTTGAAATGATTACCTTGAAATGCATTGATTACGCTTGAGCTGGAATGATTGTCACCAGCTTATGTTCCTGTCAGGTATAGCTTCGAATGAATTCACTATTGCTTCCAATTTCAATATGAACAATATATACATGATTATCATGATAAGAACTTCATTTCATTCTTCCTTCGTTTGATATGAAATTCCAATTTCATTTATCAACAAACTTTGTACAACATTTTTTAGGTAATAAATTGGAAGGACATGCATCTCGGTATAGTTTAAATTAAATTAGTTTAAATTAGTCTATAATTTCACTATGTTAGTTGAGCGGCCAACGTTCAGAATACATAAAAGCTAATTCGCGAAATAATATATAATTTAGTAGTATCTTCCTTGCGCTTAATTAAGCTTATCAGCTTTTAATAACAATTGCTCACATTTAGTGAAACAAGTAGTCTTTGTTGATGTTCATAAAAATTTAGAATCATCACTGTGAAAATATTACTGCAACTTCTATCACGTAGGTTACCATAGCAATAATAAAGTTAGGATTTGTGCTCCCATATGTACGCTGACAAGATGCAGTTTGCTCCTCTAAACGATCAATAAAACTCTCGGTCCTGCTGAGTAGTTCGACGGAGAAAAAGTCAAAGCAGCCGCAGTCTGCATGACCGATCATTGCAAGATAAAGTACGGAAACACGACCTGCGTGGGCCAAACCAAGTCCTCAGAAAGCAGATAGAAGAAGAAGAAGAAGACCTGCGTGGGCCGCGTGTCTAGAGGCGGATGCTGGAGCTCAGACTATATACGTTGTAACAAACTTTTCCTGAATTTCCGTGCGCAGTATCTTGCAAGGCGAATGAGTTTTACGTTAAAAAGTAGTCTTCTGATAAGAAACTTGACAAACCAAGTTAAAACCATTGTGTAACGATTCATAATTTAAGAAATTATTAATTTTATTTGTAGGCTGCCAGGACGTATTTTTTCATCATCGTAAAAGTAGAATTTTGATGCCTAACCAAATGATTGTCTACATTCTATTATTTGCGAGATAAATATTTAAGCTGGTTCGGTAAATTATTCAAACTTCAAATAGCACAGACATTACACCATTTATAGAATAATTTGTTCACTTTCGAGCCCATTCATTACACCATGTAAATAGGCCAATCATTACACCATGTAAAAAATAATTTGTTCACTTTCGAGCCCATTCATTACACTATGTAAATATGCCAATCATTACACCATGTAAAAAATAATTTGTTCACTTTCGAGCCTATTCCTTCAGTTAAGAACATGGCACATCATTTGCGTCATAACTAATTTCATCTTCTTAAGACGAGATGCTTTCGACGGCGCATGATGAACAACTTTTAAGATTCGCACGCCACGACTTCCATGCCCGTCGCTAACACAAAAAAAGCGAATTGCCAAGCTATCAATTAATTGATAAATTGAAGTAGAAGAAATTGAAGAAGAGCAACGGGATATCGGACAGTCATTATTTATTCTCAAAAAGCACAAGAAGCGATTATATCAAAAAATAAAATCGATCTGCTAAAAATTAATAAAAATTTAACCTGCTGAAACGTGAAAGAAATATGAAGATCTACAAAAAATTCTACTTGTTCCAATATTGATTCGAATCTAAAAGCATAATTGTACGAGTTCCTTATGCTATCATACCAAGTTTGAAGCCAGCGCAAGTCCGTAATTTCATGTGGGATATTAAACAAATGAAGTTCACTTAATTGGAACTTTGATTTTAAAAAATCCTCGAATAACAGGACTGTTTCTGAAAATTTACATGCTCTATGTCGTCATTTTTGAAGTAAATTTCGCACAAGTTTTCGTATGAGTTTCTTTTGTATGAAGATACACTCTGGAAGCAGGTTAGTTTTTATACAGATTTCCGTTCATCAGATAAAACTCATTTATCATCATAGCTCAAGATTGGAAGTCGCGATCCAGTCACTTTCGTTTGTATATTGGATGACAAAAATGTGAGCGTACAAATACGACAGCTTGAGTCGACTCTAATTTGTCAACAATTATAGCAGGCATCGCTCTTCTGGGCGTCAAGATAGCGAGGCTGAAGAGACATGGAGCGACTAAAGGATTAGTAGATAGTCTTCTGATGCAGTGGCTGACTAGTCTCAAGGAGCGACTAAAGGATTAGTAGATAGTCTTCTGATGCAGTCAGGCTGATGGCTGCCAGCCTACAGCAGGCTGATGGCTGCTAGCCTACAGCAGGCTGATGGCTGCCAGCCTACAGCAGGCTGATGGCTGCCAGCCCATAGCAGGCTGATTGCTGCCAGCCCACAGCAGACTGATGGCTGCCAGCCTACAGCAGGCTGATGGCTGCCAGCCTACAGCAGACTGATGGCTGCTAGCCTACAGCAGGCTGATGGCTCATGAGCAGGTAGTGTAGAGACTTCAAAGAGACAGACAAACATTAGGTAGCCTATACCAGTTAATGACAGGCATCAGGTTAACGGTTCAAATCTAACACATGTTTCCTGCAAGCCTTCGTCAAGATGAGAAGCTCTCTTAGGATTCTCGTCTAAAACTGACCGACAGTTTATAACTCACTGGCAGCTGACATCGCAGATCAGCCTGACCACTACTACCTAAATCATCAGGCTGATGGTGATAGCCTACACTTGATTGTCAGCTGACGCCCTAAATTATTAGTCTGATGGTGATAGGCGTCACTGGGCTGACCGCTGATAGTTATCATTATCAGTGTGATTAGAATTGTTATCACCAGAGTGACTACCTGACTACCATCATCAGGCTGACTTCCAATTGCAAATTTAATCAGGGTAGACAGCTCCTCAGTGATATATTTAAAGCCTATACACAGACTGTCAGCCAACATATGACTGACAATTGACGGCCTACACCAGGGGCAGGCTGACTGCCTCCTTTCACTAGGCTGACAACTGACAACTTGTACCGCATAGATGGACACCAAACATCTTGCCCTGCACGCTGATCCTTGGCCACCTTGCTGACCTGTAACATTTTATACGATGATATGGGCTGACAGTCTTTAACATGCGACAGCTGACACTATGTGCCAACATTGACAGAACTGATTTCCTATATGCCCGATGTTTGAAGTTCAAGGCTAAATACAACACATGGATGTCCTCGCACGCATGGATCAACTCAGAAGACACTTAACCCTTTAGCGTCCAGCTGTACATGCAAGTCACCTTACATAGAAGCGATTTTTGTGTACAAAATTTGAAGCTTATTCGTCCAATGACTTAAATATTTTAGCTTTAATTTTAGCTGCACTCTGCAGAGTTGGAGGTTTTTGTCACCTGTCAGGTTTATGCAATAAATAAATTTTAGCAATGTGTTATGGATGCAATGTAGTATTTTGCACTCACAAGGTCGCTAAAAAGTATCAATACACTGTTAGAAAAATTACCGTTAACGGTATTGCCGGCGTTTCAGTGGCCGGTCGGCACGTGAAAAGAAACAACGTGTCGCCGTTTTTATTCTAATTTAACACTAGAAATCCGTAAAACAGCTGATAAAAACGGCGAAACAGTTTATTTTCACGGGGCGACCGGCCACTAGAACGTCAGTAGGACCGTTTTTTCACCGTTTTTTCTAACAGTGTAATACATTGTGTGCACTAGGTGGCCGGTCGGTGTCAGGTAATATGCCACTTCTGAGTAGGTACGATCGGTCAAATCGTCTCCTTAATTTTAAGCTCCAGTCGAAGATGACAAAAAAATGTAATCAAACACGGACTGTAGCAAGGAACTCATAATGGCTGCTTATAAGACGTAGTTGCAAGAGTATAAACATTTTTAGAAACCCAGAGACCAATTGATATCTTTATTTATTACTGTTATCATAAATTTTAAGGTTGAGTGAATTCTTGTCGTAATCCATTTATTAAAAATGTATATTATCGATTTTTATTCTTCTTATTTCAACGGTAACCAGGGACTCCTCATATTATCGTTACACCATAAAAGTTAATGCCAAAATTATAGAACTACTAAAAGATCATAGCAAGCACATGTTATTAGGCAATGAACGATGTTTATTCACTAAACATAAACATTGTGTAGCATTCCTTCAAACATTATGAAATACTTTTCAGTCCCAAAATGAAGGGAAATTTACCAGCTGTAATTGCTGTCTTCCATTATGCGCAATAAAACTTGTTATTGCCGGTGCTGAAGCGTCGGTTATGGAGGCATTAATATGGACATGAGCTCAATGAGAGCAAGCAAGGACATCGTGAGCATTTCAATGATCCCTCTTCACGAGGAGGCCAGAGAAAACTTTCTACTTTACGGCAGTCGTGCTGCACAACCCAAATCCCCCCTAGCCAACAAACCGAGCCATCTATTTCCTCATAAAAATACAGAAATACGTTAGCCATCTATTTGTCTCTTATACACATCTAGATGTGTATAAGAGACAGGGATTAGTAGATAGTCTTCTGATGCAGTGGCTGACTAGTCTCAAGGAGCGACTAAAGGATTAGTAGATAGTCTTCTGATGCAGTGGCTGACTAGTCTCAACTATATGGCTGTGATATGTATCAGCTCCCTCGCCTGGTGTAGACCTGATATCGGTGAAGCGAGCCAATGCTTATCATTCTATTTGATATAGTAGAATTATTTAAAACTTCATTAACTGATGGCGAAAAAGTCACACTTGGAAAAGTCTGCCTCGCGTTGAGCGGTAGAAAGTTTTCTTTGCGTTTTGGTTGGTTACGTGTCAAAGTAAAATTTGTGAAATAGAATTATAACTTTAAAACACTATACAATCGGACCTTCAATCGCAACAATCGTAATCCTGTGAACTAATGATTTCCTTTTAACCATTTTATGGCCTGTTCATCTAAACAAGACGAGCAGAAATGAAACCAGTCACATTAAAACCTTCTTCAAAACTCTACTTCTTCAAATCTACTACAAACGCAAATGCAAGATTTACTAAAAGTATTTGGAATCAATACAGACAATTTTTGTCTCAAAAGAATTTCTTAACCTTATTAATAACCAGTTGCAAAAAGGTTCAGAGGTAAGGCCCTCCGATAAATTGGAGCTGCTAGGCGTTGGTTCGAGCCCCTGAAAGCTGTGAAATTTCTGCCATGTCATTTGGCATAATTTCCTCAAGTCCTTAACGAATTCCAAGATCCAATAGTAAATCATAGTCAATATTTGGGCAGGACACTTTATTTTTCGTAGTATTATATTGTAAACTTTTCATTACGAAAATCCTTCCAAATAATTTACTCCCTTCAAGTTCCAATATTTAAAATTGCTTCGTCCGGTTTGTATCGAAGACACATCGAAATTACAATTTTTAAATAAAATTCTATCTAACTTAACCAATTTCTATTTTTTCTAGTTTTTAAACCATATATATTCAGTTCAGATGAGATAAGAAATATTTATCTTGTTAGTTTATAAAGAAAATAATATGTACATGAACGTAAAATTTTCAACAATATTTTCACCTTAATCGATTTTTTCCGTCATGGCTCGAATCTAACCAGATCGTCGAGTCCCAATTTCCTGCCGTTGGTTTAGCGAAATAAAAATGTTCATCAACGTCCAGGAGATATCGCAGCCAGTCTCGTGAATTGCTGCGGTTTCAGATTGATCTGCTGGTCAAAGAGGAAATGAAGCGGTGATTGAACTCCCTCACACCACCGAGATAAATCTTGACCACCGTATCTAGGTGGTAGTGGTAGGTTGGTGCCCGGAAGGCTGATTAGTAGAAAAGAGTTGTGCGAATTTGTAGGTACGTTTATAAAAAGCACGGATGTAATATAGTCCTGCTTTTGTGGAGTTAAAATAGTTTCCCAGCATGGAAGCATTTGCGCATTTCTCAAGTATTTTGTCAGCATTGGCGATAGATGCACATGACTCTAGGAAAATAATAATTCCTTAATTTTTGTGTATCAAAGCGCTCACTTTTCGTCTAATAATTTGAACGTCAAAATAACTATTGCACGAGTTGACACGAAAATATTTAATCAACCACACTGAAAATAATTATTCTTCAGACTATAATGACAGCTCCACGCATTTTAATCAATCTTATCGCAAAAGGGGTGTGGTAGCAAAACAAACCTAGGGTCATCCAAAACTCGCACTAATCAATCCAGAGAATGGGGTACACATTGGCTCCTGGATAAATGAACTCTATCGAAGAAGAAACAAACGTGCTGTTTGTCTGGCTGCCTTTGGTGTGTTTGGTCGCAAGAAAACAACGGAGTTGAAAGGCACAGCGTGAAGAGCGGTGGGCATCAAGTGGCAGTCGTTCGGTCGGTAATACCACACTAAATCGACTCTAATTCTCCCGTGATTGCACTAATTAGTGGAGCCTTGACTAATGATACGTCCACGACACACAGCCTAGACCTGCTCGAGCCCTGCTACTCGTCAGACTAGTGACGGCTTAATTCTTTCTACCAGATACGAACGTGCACTGAATTTACTCATTTCTTGATCCATTCTATGGTGCTATTGCTGGGGCTGATTTCGCTTGTATTTACCCAAGTGACTAGAGGACATTTCTTCCTTATTTTAGTATATAATTATACTCTAGGTATTAGGAAAAAATAAATAAGTGTTGTTATAGCAAAAAAACCCTTATATCATGAAGTTAGAATGTCCAACTAGTACTGAATAAGTATACACTTTTTAATATTTTTTCATTGGATTCAGTGCTATTTCATAGTAGGAGCAAAACAGGTGCAGTGATGTAAGAATCAACAGTTATCAAATATTTTAGGAGAAGCAAGCGCTCTACTTTTGAGAAATCGTCCACCGTCTCTGAGGATTCATTTTCCATACCAATCAAAAAGTACTTCCACTTGGCATAAATAATAAATACTAAGAAATTACGGACTCCATCCAGATACCAATAAATAAGATAATTTGAGTCGAATAAAATGTCTTCGTATCACTGAGCACAAATTCTTGGCGCAATTTTAGTATAAAACACTATTTTTGAATGCAGACTGATTTGGCAACACTGGCATTAGTCGCTCTGTATCATGGAAGGCATGCATGTTATCGCATGGAGCTCCATGGTGTAGTATCTAAATCTATGAAGTTAAGTATCTAAAATAGTAGAGTGTCTAGAACAATACCGGCGTAAGTCCGCAGCCACTACACAAGTTAGTATAATACGTTAATACGATTTTAAATCTACCGTCCGTAAGGCCAGTCTAGTCAAGAAAAGTACAAGAATCGGCGACAGGCCTATCCAGGCCTATTTATTTAATGCCGAAGATACTATACTACTATACTATCTCATGGATTTGTAATCTCGACATAGTCCTACCTACGCACGCACTACAATTTTCTCGTAAACAGGCCCTGGGCCCAACGCCAACCATCAGCATGCAATATCTACACATAGCCTCAGATCAATGAGCTGTATAAAATGTGAGTACCAAATTTCAAGTTATATGAAAACGGTTAATAAGCCACTTGAGGAGCCGCATGAATTTCACTTGTCTTCTTGAACATGAATAGAGGAATCGTTATGAAGATTCTTTCTGCCGAATGAATTTTATACTTTATTCCCACAACAGAGAATCTATGTTTTTATATCACGCCCAAGAACGATTGCGGGCAAACGAGTAGTCCTTGATTTCCACACCAATCACTGATCATCATGATTCTTTCATGAATTTATTTCCTTATCTGATTCAAAAACAGGCTTTCAGATATGGCAGGATTTCAGATTTGGGTGACATCAGCAGCGGCTTTTACTCTAAAAATAACTGTAGGAAATACTTTCTCAGTAAAGATATTGGTAGCCCCCAATGCCTGCAGAGAATTATGTATCAAATAAACTATGTTCAAAAATTCTCTAAGCACTCCATGGAGTAAATAATTATAATAGAGAATAATTTCTTTCGTTGGTTTAATTAGAAAGTTTCTGTAGATAAACACGCCATCAGTTTCAATAATAGAAACTTTCTTTTGCATCTCAATTATCAATAGTTGGTTCGTGCCTCTCATCTAGGAATGGCCATCAAAATTCCGAGTCTCGACCGTGGTATTCTAATAAGGTTAGATTTTTCAGTGATATGTGGGAACCCGTTATACTTTTCACACGTGAGTGCGTGCCGGACACAGGCTTCTCAGCCTCATTATGTCCGGCCGATCTGGAGACTGGGTAACTTCGTCCATCAGTGAAAGCTATCATGAATAATTAATAATCATTATATTGCAGTTTCCAAATGGTATTAATATAGGTACAAGGACACGATTCCTGAGATTCTGCAAGTATTTAATTTGTTCAAAACCTTATTCATTTGTATGGTATTTTAAATCGCGAGAAATTCAATTAATGTAGTATTTTTTCGGCAAAATCTACGAGATAGTAAAATCTTGAAACCCATGCCACATCAATAGCTCTTATTAATTCGGCTCGCCCGCTCCAGATTCATAAGCCCTAGGAGGAGTTCATGATGCAAACATTTGAGGCATGACACTCGGTTGTAAAATCAACAGAAACATAACTGACCATAAATTAGATCAGTATTCACTGCAGTGAGTGACAGTGAGAGCATTTTCTCGTCCACGAAAATGTTAAGTCACGGACGGACAGACGTACAGACAGACGGACGGACATGACGAACACAATAGCTCCTTTTTTCCATAAATGAGAAAATGCGCCAAAAAGATATTTTGGCGCGCCATACCGTAAGCGAAGATAATAAGCTTGTATTCTAGCTACATAGTTCATATTATTTTAAGTCGTAGGAAAATAAAAATTCACTATCAAATAACTTAGACAACTTGTCCATTCCTACTTAAATTATTTGACTAATGGCCATAAAATTTATCTATTTCATCCAGTCATATAGAATATTTCCCGCCTGATCCAGTTAGGTTATCATAGGCAGATGCCAATTTTTATCACCGATAATTTTTCTCAAAATATCATGACTATCTCGGAATACTCAGGATGGCTGAGTATCCGAAGGATGTCGAGTATTTGTAATTGCAGGCGTCGTTTCTCGGAAAGAGATCGGATGCTTTGGTCATTCTTAGGAAGCTTTGCATTGCTGCTGGCGCTACAAGACATTTCTAGGAGCCGCCCAACGCATCATAAAGCGCACAAAAACGCTGATAAAATGAACATCACTTCATGATGCTTTCAGAAATGTGCCAACAAACGCTTTATAAACGTTGCCGGTGCTCCCAACGCATCATAAAGCGCACAAAAACGCTGATAAAATGAACATCACTTCATGATGCTCTCAGAAATGTGCTAACAAACGCTTTATAAACGTTGCCGGTGCTCCCAACGCATCATAAAACGCACAAAAACGCTGCTAAAATGAACATCACTTCATGATGCTCTCAGAAATGTGCCAACAAGCGCTTTATAAACGTTGCCGGTGTTCCCAACGCATCATAAAACGCTAATAAAATGAACATCACTTCATGATGCTCTCAGAAATGTGCTAAGAGCTTTATAAACGTCGCCGGTGTTCGATCTCATTTGAGGGCCTCAAGACATATGGAGCTTTAGAGAACGGTTCAATTTAATTCCCGTTTCCCGAAGATGGCTTCGTTTTTTCATATTGAGTGCATTTTTGTTGTAGAAACGTAGTTTTTAACGCTCATTAACATTTAAATGTTTAACTTTGGAACGTTTACCACCAAAGACGTACTTATAGAATACGAAGCTATTGGGAACAAATGAAAGATTTTTTCGGGGGGCATGCAATATCCCCTTAATTAAATCTACAGAATACGTACGTCGATGTATCACGCACGAAGCCAATTTCTTACGCTCTATGGTAAAAAAATAACTGATATGTAGTGCAAATGCTGAGTCTATGTACCCAAAAAATCAAATAGCAACTCTGAGGAAAATAAATCGGAGGAAATAAATAGGTGTAAAATTATTTACCGAGAGCTGGATTCTTACAGATACAAATAATCGTTTGTGCGCTCATATTTTATTTGCCGTTAGTAAGTTGAATTAATCATGAGGCAGAAGTGAGCAGGAGGGATGGTTGAGCAAAAATCTGGCTGGGCGCGAGCATTTGGATGACGCGTGTGTCGCCCTCGCCCAAACATCCATCACGTCTGACACGTCATCCACTGTGATCGACCAGGAGCCATACTTTCAAAATTCGCTAAGTGAACGTAAATACTTACGCTTTATTTTACTGTCTATAATTGGTATAGATTTTGCTTGAAAGGCCGTCAATGATTGGCTGATAAACTTACGATCACTTAACTTTTTTTTTTTAAAGTATAGGCCCTGGCCGCTGTTCGACTCGTATGTTCCTCGCCTTAGAAACTTCTGACATAACTTAACGCAAATAAGCACGCCAAGCAAAATCATGGTTATTGCTTTATTAAAAGATTTCATATGCAGGGTAAAATCAACAAGAACTTTGCTTAAAACGAAAGCAGTCGCTGTGTCTCAACACGGGAGAATCATCGTTGCTGAAATGACTGTTGAAAAACATTATTTTGCAATACCCAAACGGCCGTTGTAGCCCGACACATAATTCTTAGTGTTTAAACTATACTATAATATAATATAACTATACTATAATATAAAACTATAATACGCTGTTCATTACAATTTGTGACGTATATGTGTAATTTAAATTTAATAAAATTTTAATTTTAACACTCATTCCAGAGATGGTTCCTTAGTTTAAATTCTCCTTTTATTAAATGTCTCCAAGTGGTTGGGATCAGCGCCATAGAAGCTCCCAGTAATCCCTATTAGTTAATTGTATATAGCGACCCTCGCTTGCTGGTGAAAAGTGCACTTAGGCTTACGCGGGATCATAAAAAATCACAATGGGCTGGTCGGTAGGGAAGTTAGTGGGTCAATCAGTTGGAAAAATGACAGCCTGATAACATTAGCGTAATCCATCATAAGGGGCGCGCTCGAGCACCTATTTTATGAAGGGTCCAACTGAGGGAAATGACGTGAGGGGAGCCTAACACGGCCTCAGGCCTAAGACGCATGTGCCAAAGTGACGAGTAAAGATGGGGAGTTTTTAGCGCATTTTCTCATTTATGGAAAAAATGCACTATTGTGCTCGCCATGTCCGTCGTCTGTCTGTCCGTCCGTCTGTCTGTCCGTCCGTCCGTGACCTCAAGCTTTCGTCGACGAAAAAATGCGCTATCTGTCACTCACTGCAGTGAGTACTAAGTTATATTTTTTTATTTGACGTTTTTGGAAAAAACGCATATTCCGCGTGCCTGTTTCAACGGACTTAATCAGGACTCACAAATTTACAATCAGGACTCACTAATTTTCACATACAGGAAAGTTCCAAATTCCAACAGTTTTTTTTCGAAACATTCTATTCGGAAAATTAATGTCACGTAATCACTTAGCGCCTAATTTTAATCAAATGTTCACGTTATTACATTCTCTCACAATGCCGCTTATTTTCAGGTACAACATTTCCATGTACATAAGAAAATTATCAAAAGATTTTCCAGAAGCAAACTGTTCGTATTTAATTCTCAACACTCGTTAAGCGTCGTATAATATATATTTATTATATTCTACGACGCATATATATTAGTAATTTATCAAGATTTCTGAAGGGTGTATCCCGTTTATACGTTAGTATATATCCACACTCTCCCCCAGCACATCCAATCAATTACACGCTTCGTACAGCCTTAGACTGGCTCCTCGGGGGGAAGCTGATGCGTGTGTAGCGACGCTTCTGCTTACGATGAAAGTATTGAAGGCTTCGTCGTTTAGCAAATAATCGTCTTGATAACCTAAGATTATTATTTTGATAATTTCAGTGAGCGTTTTAACTGGAACACCGCAGTTTACTAAATGAATATTTTGATTTTATTTCAGTTTACTAAATGAATATCGCAGATTTTGATTTTTATTATTTATTTCGACGCTCAATCACTCTCAAGATTTAGTTACAGTTTAGTCATGAAAACAATGCTAGCGACTGTAGAACTATTAAAATCTATTTTAATAACGAGGTGGCAGCTCAATTCTTCTTTCCATTCGTATGATAAAACCAAGATATGAAATTGTAAATATATTTTGTTTTACATATTAATTTTACTTGTCCAAACTTGATTCAATAAACAACTTTGGCTCAGAAATTAGCTAAAAACAGGAATATGTATTCGAAAGCATGCAACATTAGTAATCTCCACTTAAATGCATTTTGCAAAATGACTCACGATTTGAGAAATCGTGCTAGAGGATTCGAACAATATTGGCATTGCTGCAATAATAAAATCGATTTAAAATAAATTTTTCTCGTAGCGGTCTCGGCATTTACAAACATATTTGGTTCGAGGACATGCAGGCTCGGAATTTTCATTGGGATCATTTTCTCATTTCAAAAATATTATTCTAAAAATATATTTGTGTGCATTCATGAGTTGAATATCTCATATAGAACTATTGCCTCTACATAAAGAATATTGGGGTAAATTAGGCAAAAAATTTTTTGAACGGTGTCAAAATATTATATTTCTTCGTGAAACCTGATTTATCATCTCCCCATGCCAGCGGAAAATATCGTTTGATTAATTGATGTAACGAACAATAAAATTGTTTGTAAATCCCATTTTCTTGTCTTTCATCGAGATCCTTTTGAAAGAAATACACACATGACGACTTAGCAGACATGAAGCGAGTTTGGGGCAATGTCTCTGAGAGCGGAATTAAGACGCCTTGTAATTGGATTAATGTCTATTTAGCCACGGGCTACGGTCCGTGTTCCAAGACCAAGATTGTAAAAAATATAACTCAGTACTCACTGCAGTGAGTGACAGAGAGCGCATTTGCTCGTCGTCGAAAACTTGAGGTCACGGACGGACAGACAGACGGACATGGCGAGCACAATAGTGCATTTTTTCCATAAATGAGAAAATGCGCTAAAAAGGATAAATTTTTCAAATTCACGGTTCATTACTAGAAAGCTCGTTTGCATGCAATAGGGCTCGAATTGTGTGAAATTGGATACATTATCAATATAAATCTATACTTACCAGCCGCTTTTAGAGAGGAGTAATCAAGTCAATTGTTACACAAAATACACCAACGTCGGAATTAGTGGTAAAATGTACCTTATACTAATCACTGCTGAAGAATTTGGCAAAAAAATTCGGAAGGTGAAATAATAAATAAATTATGATCAACGAGTTTGCCGTGCAACTTTTATTGAGCCCATTAATAACACGAGGAGTTATATCGGTAACCGATAATTTTAACTAGAATATATTTACCAACGATACTTGAAACATAACAGCATAGGCAATCTAATAATCTATAAGTATTAAATGAGCCACTCATGCAAGGTGGCACAACTGCAAGTGCAAACCTATGTGGAATTTAAAAATACAATTTGTTGTTCCTCTAAACTCGTAAATTTATGTCGCATGCCAAATCCTCGATTAGTCGGTGCAACTTCGACCCAGGGGCCATACTTTCAAAACTGGCTAAGTGCACGTAAGTACTTACGCTCTATTTTCTTGTCTATGATTAAGTGAACGTAAGTACTTACGCTCTATTTTCTTGTCTATGATTGGTGGATTTTGCTTGAAAGGCCGTCAATGATTGGCTGATGAACTTACGATCTTTTAACTTTTTTGAAAGTATGAGTCCTGGAGCGAGCATTCGTATCCACACTGTAGGAGCGTCTGGTTTTCTCTATTTGATTTCATCAATTGTATTAAAATAGACAGTACTTATACCATCAGTTTGCTATTTATATAAGCCTTTATATTTTTATCTCTACCGATTAAATTTTTTTTCATTGATTATGCCTGTATTATCCATGTTATACACATGGTGATGAATTTATGTTTCACGCATGTACCATCCGAAAAGATGATCAAAACTTGATAATGAAACTTTGTTGCCAGCATCACCTGATGATTTCCAATCTATTTCATCATGATATGGGGAGAAAATGAAGGAAATTCTTATTATTGATTTGCCGAGTTTTGGAACTATGCTGCACTATGCTCAACTGAAGCAATTAACAGAGTATGTTCGTAACCTCAATACGCGTCGTCTCAAAAAGTACTATAGTGAATCGAACATAGAGCAAAGCATTTTTAGCTTTACATTTGAGATAAAGCGGTAGGATCTTTGGATATTCGTAAATTTGTAGTATATGTTTGTCTGTAATGATGCCGAATGTGAAGTATAGGAATCCAGATTAGTTATGATATGAAATAATTCTGAAATGTGTATGATACGAGTGAATACGTATGTATGTAATGTTGTATTAAGGTCTCATCTGGAGAATATGTGTTTCCTGAAATATATCATGTGATATAGAATATATAATTTATTCCCACATTCATATGTATAAGTTTGAGCGGCAATCCGAAACGGCTTCATCTACCTTGATGTTAATGTATATTTACTTGAAATGAAGTTGTAAAATTTAAATAGAAAGCTCAAAGAACCATAATTCAATTTAAAAATCAATAGCAATAATGCTAATCTCTCTGCAAGAAAATTTAACTCAGAACGATGATAAAATTCAAATTACCTACATTTGGATGCAATGAATTCCAACAGTGTGAAAATTTCGTGTCCCGAAATTTCTGTCAGAGCATACAAATTACACATCTGTTTACTTGTGAAACCGATGATTCAAGACGTTACTTGAGAGAAAGCACTCCAGGGGCCATACTTTCAAAACTCGCTAAAGTGAACGTAAGTTCTTACGCTCTATTTTCGTGTCTATGATTGGTGGATTTTGCTCGAATGGCTGTCAATGATTGGCTGATGAACTTACGATCTCTTAACTTTTTTTGAAAGTATAGGCCCGGGCTCAGTACAAAACGAAGACCTGTTCTCACTGCCCGCCAGTGGATAGCTATAAACAGTGCTCAGCTTCGTGCTAGGGGAGATGCGTACCGAAATCCACGATGATTTATGACCTATTAATTCCACCTTGAAGAGATTCACGTTATTATAGTGCGTCTTAATTTCCGACTCTTCTAATAAATTTAGTGAAATCGAGTCGACATGTAATTTTGTTATTTATAAATCGTAAAATTTCATGGCAATGAAATGCCGTTATTTTTTCTTTCAGCTGTGACGGTGTTAAGTTAGGGTCAGCCTACAAAATATGAAATGTTGAAAGCTGTAATTTCTTTAACATATGCCATACAAATGAACCATGGACGGTTTGTAACACGCCTGTTCTTCACTTTCAGCTTGCATGCAGGAGCTATTCACATGATGTTCTCTGAACATCTTATGTGACAATGGAGCATAAATTTTGTTCAGGCCTGCGAGCTTGCCCTATGGTCAGGCGGCCGACCAGAGGCGCCTATACCTGCCTTCTGTCCTTGTGTCGCATTTTTCTAAGTACTTTAATGTCTGCCTGCAGAAAAATATTAGCTCGTAAACAAGTAATTTACTAGCTGAGAATACAACTTGCATGCTGCTACTATATTTGTGAAGTGCAAGCCACTGGATAGCTTCTTTATTTATCTCCAAGCTGCTGGACGAGTTCTTTATTATAATGTACAACATTCTGGGAGCAGGCAAGTGCTACACGCAGTAATGAAAAATGCAGCCAACCTGAGCTTCAGTGTCAACCTCTCCGAGTTCAGTCAACCTGAAAATATGGGGAGAAAGTACCATTAATTATTTTAATTGAATTATTATCCCATGAGTTCCATCCGCATTTGCATACATGACTATGGTAACTTTTCTATCAAAAAATAACAATATCACGATTGTTTGCAAGTAATTATTTTTATGCTAGGTATATATAGAATCATTCATAAATTTATGAAGAAAACACAAAAAATTTGTAGCGTGAATGACATTTTCGATTAATAGCTTTAGCACTATAAGAGTCATTGGAAAAAATGTTGCCTAAAGGGATAAATGTTTTTAGTGGCTTTTAAGAATCCCAAATATTCTTCGCAGATTAAGGCGTTATATATATGTTAAAATCATGTAAGTGAATTGTCAAATAAACACGAATATGAAGCTGCTGTCTACATTGCATTTCATTGTCAGAAATTGCAAGTGAACAGACATAAAGAATTGCCTGCTGTATGGCGCTGTCCTATAGAGCAGATGTCTTCTGTGGCGCTCTGTGAAAAATGGAGTTGTCGTGGCCTCTACAAATGCCTTGTGATCTAATCACATAACACGACCAAATGAGATCAAATCGAACAACAAGAACATCAGGGATCATATCACGCTTTTACTGCTCTCCAGAAGAGAGCCTTGCAATTGGTCTAAGGCAAGTTGTCATCTTAAATTATAAGATTTTATTGTAGTCGCCATGACAGCTGCCCATCGCAGTGCAGCCGTACATCATGTCGAAGTCGAATTGAACAAAATAAAATGATCGGCTGTAGATAAATCTTGTTGACCAGGATATTTACGATATGAGAATGGGTTGCCAAAGTAGCCATCAATGTGAATTAACGTTACGTCTTCCTTAACGTTCCTGCAACCGAAATTATGAAAAACTAACAAACTTGTATTGAAGATTTGTTAATTGCCACTAAAGGATCAAAAAGTTTAGTCAAGATTTGTCAAATGCCACTAAAGGATCAAATAGTTTAGTTACAGCCGTAAATTTACGAATGGGATTTTGATTTATATTGGTAATGTGAGGTAAATAAACCAATAATGAAAATCATCTTGACGCGAAATAAAAAGAATTAAATAATTATAATGATATACTCGCGACGCAATGCCGGGATATACTAGACGACGAAATTGAATATCTTGCTATATATAGAGCTACAACATACAAGGAGACACGCAGCAATGGCGATGTTCTTTACAGACAATATTTCATAGCCAGGTATAAAAGTATTAAAATTCATTGCTCGCTGAGATAGTAATAATAAACTTTAGAATCATTCATATTGAAGAAAACTAATATTATGATGGCCCCTGCAAATGGTCGAACAGCTTTGTTTGTTGCTTTCAAACTTGACATTAGATGTGCGTGTGTAGGTGTCATTCTATTCTACAGTATGAATATTCTATACAGTATTATTCTACATATACATTCTATGCAGTAGAAAATATTCTACAGTAGGTGCCAATGGATATTGCTGCTTCTCATCCATATTTTACGATAGTTTTTGATGAATTGATGAAATGGCTGTCGAATTGTTGAGAACGATAAAACAACTGCTACACGTTTTATAGCACTGAATTTCTATTTTGTCAGTAAATTCACCAATTGAAAGCAAAAAATCTAACGTACGTTTGATCTTGAAGATATATATAGTCACCTGGATCTGTCACAGAGTCACACGATATGTCAAAATCGTGTCAATTTTCAGCTGCTTGATGGGTGGTAATAATGGTTATCTGATACCTATACGGATATTTTTCCGTATTTATTGAGCAAAGGTCAAGTGAAACTACCACGCAATTTATGTGAGAATCTGTAGCACATTTGTGTAGGCGTGGTCGACACGCAGGATTACCAATATTTGAAAATACGTTCCATTCTGGGCAATGCGATTCTCGAGCTTATCTATGCATTCCTTATAGGACTCACTCACTTCAAGGCTTGTTTTTCTGAGATGTTATCGCAAGGTGAGGCATACGTGTGAGCTTTCTCTGATATTAACACTACGTCAATGACCACAAAATCATCGCGGAAACTCGTTGCTAATCTCTACGGTCGCGGCGAGAAACACACAATCCGCTGAGAGTACGAACGATTTTAGTTCGAAGGTAATTTCAAAATGATACATATGAACAGATTCTTCCTAAAATTCAGCCATAGAAGAAGTATTAATCGCTTTATACTGGAATTTATATTGTTTAAAAGAATACACATGATAGCTCGAATTTATAAGTGCTGAGGATTTATCAACAGTTATGTAGATTATTCCTTAATTAACTCTATGAAAGTGTCTGTTAAAATAATGTCCGTTACTTTGGCGCTGTTGCAACTGTATGACGTTATGAATATCCCAATTACGTGAGCTGATATAGTGCCAATATATTTCGTTTCCATGTAATGGTCTCGAAATTTAAACTATGTCCTATCCATTAAGAGAAAACTATATAAATAATAATTTAAATAGGATAAATACAATTTTTCCACGCTAATTTTAACAAAGCTTAAGAGCAAGCATTTTAATGAGGACAATTCATTTAATAGAGTAGTTTTTTATTAAAAATAATAAGAATATGCAATGAACTCTTTAACATTAAACTCTGAAACCTGCTGCACTTCAACACACTGTATATTTGCACAATGCGCAGCCTATCAAAGTACTTACCTGCCTCCAGAGCGAGCACGGAGACGGTATTTGCCTTGTATTGTGGTATCGTAGACGGTATTTGCCTTGTATTGTGGTATCGTAGACGGTATTTGCCTTGTATTGTGGTATCGCAGACGGTATTTGCCTTGTATTGTGGTATCGCAGACGGTATTTGCCTTGTATTGTGGTATCGCAGACGGTATTTGCCTTGTATTGTGGTATCGCATCGAGCATCTTGCACGCTGTCACCGACTCTATAATCGTTCTTCCTACTCCATCAAAATCCTACAGCCGATACAATCGAGAAGCTCGGACGATTCTCTGATCGCCACAAAGCAGACTTGGACGGCAGCGATCGCAGGAGAGCCATGAAGGAAAAAAAATCTATGCATGATCGACGTGGTCATTCAGCAGAGGCATGCATTAAAAACATTTCTGAAGCCCTCAAAATCTCAAACATTGTAGAGAGAATCTAAAGTTCGTTTTAAATTATTGATTGTTTGTGATCGAGATATCTCGTTTGGCATGATTTGTAAAGCAGACAAGGTTTACAATTATTTTATACCAAAAAATGTAAGGGCTTATTCTCTTTAAGGACGTTAGGGAATGCAATGACTTTGTAGTGCTAAAACTTTAGTAGTTAATCTTCATCTCTTTGGCACTGTCATCTATTCTATACCTACGGGGCTCCCATCTGAGCTGAAGAACAAATAAGAAACTATCAGTGAATATAGCTTCATCGTTTCACCGGTTAATATTTCTTGAATGGAATCATACGATAATTTATTTTGCTAATAAATATACATCCATATTGAATATAATATAGCTATTCTCAAGAGCTGCCTGATCGCACCGTCATTCCTTCAATAAAGTTCACAAAGAATTCCTCGTCGCCATTTGCACATGAGTTCCTCCATATATGAAACTTTTTGCTGAGCAAATTCACCGGCAAGGATCATCCAAAATATCATCATTACGCATCGATAATCACAAGCCCGGAGGAGTGAAAACGCGGATTTTCCTGTCCAGGATTCATTTAAGTCTTGACAAAACTGCGAAGACGGGACTGACTTGGATAGCATTAAGGCGGCCGTAAATTACGCCTTGCAACTCTCAACATCGACGCACGCGCGAATTTTCGACTCAAGAGGCCATGATCGTATGCATTTACTTAAATTGGCTCTTATTTTTATGTTGATAATGTTTGGAAAAAGATAAAAGGGTTTCAAGGAGTGGAAATTGTACTCTGAGATGAAAGCATAATCAAGCTGAGCTATCGGTTGGCTGTTGGAAAATCCAATCCCACAAAGAATCAAAAAATTCAAGCCGTTTCCGGTCGATTTCAAGCGAATTTTTTTAGTTGTCTGGACATCATATGAATTTTTTCTAATCAGCCTTCATTTAGTCGAAGTAATAAGAAAGCTTCCACAAAACACAACTTTATCTTTCGTTCAAGCTGTATTCGAGAAACCTTATCAAGCTCATGTTGGAAGTTACCTAGACCTTATCGCAGCGCTTGACAGCGATGTACAAAAAAGTGGTTTTTGATATCATAAACATTGAATTTTCTTTTGCCTAAGAAAATGTGCCCATACCCTGGACGGCTGCACGTCTCATGGCATTCATCAGGAGAAAATAAATGCAATGTCTTCGATCAAAGTGTTATAAGTCCTGCGCATGCAGGAAGAAACAGTTCAGTATATTATCATTGATGTCTATCCGAGATACGAGTACTAATGACCGCAGAAGTTCCATCGCTCAAGATGGAAGTGCTAATGATGTCGAAAAGAGCCATCATTCGTTGAGTTTGAGACGCTCCTTGATTTAATCAGCCTGCTGATCATATTTATTAGTATTGGAAATAACTCGCAACACCTACGAAGCGTGAGCTCCATGCATCTATGTAAGCGTATCGACAGCGTATCGTTCCTCGATCAGACAATTCAGAAAGTCATTGAAGCCCTCGCTTACAATAACTTAAGAATTAAACTAGCCCAAATACTTGCTTACTTTCTCTGCTTTTGGTTTATAAGCTGGAAGATGGAATTTCTGGTGAAGTATAGAAGAATATAGTAATTGGCTTTCAAAAAAATTCATCATCGTTGATTATGATCATTTTGTGAGATGACTTTCGACAGTGTTATCAATTATTACATTAGTTGATAAACATAAACAATCCTGCTTATTTATGGTACTATTTTGTACAGGAAATGTAGGGCAAAATTCCACACTACAGAAAAGGCTATATTGGTTGCTAAAATACAAAATTGGTTCCTCTTCTATGCGTTTTTGAAATTGCCTATACACTGAAAGTTAACGTGAGGAACACTGAAGGTTTGAATAATTTTTTTCGGTGAATTTTGTTCTATATTAATTTTCTTAACATATTCTTACATATTCGAACATATTCTTATCAGTCAAACGATCGGGGAAAAGTTTTCTCATTAGAATGCGGAGAAATAATCTTGAAATTATTTATTTATTATTTTATTTGTTACTCCTCTTTTACACTTTCGTTGAAGTGTAGTTATTTTTCCCTTACTCTAACTTGATTAATGATTAAGAGGTCATCAGTATACCTTTATCAACGAGTGTTATTACAAACCAAATGGAAGTTATTGCATTATTTAGGTATACTGCTATACTGTATACTGCAATACTGCATTCCACAGTGTATTGCTATACTGTATACAGCATTACTACATTCCACAGTATACTGCTATACTGTATACTGCAATACTGCATTCCACAGTATACTGCAATACTACATTCCACAGTATATTGCTATACTGTGTATTGCAATACTGCATCTCACAGTATACTGCTATACTGTATACTGCAATACTACATCTCACAGTATACTGCCATACTGTATACTGCAATACTACATCTCACAGTATACTGCAATACTACATTCCACAGTATATTGCTATACTGTATACTGCAATACTGCATTCCACAGTATATTGCTATACTGTGTATTGCAATACTGCATCTCACAGTATACTGCCATACTGTATACTGCAATACTACATCTCACAGTATACTGCTTTACTGTGAACGACTTTTACTTTCAATCGTCCCAGCACTTTGGCCGCCCTTCGACAGGCAGGCCGATAGCCGCGCTGTCAAGATTAACATCTCGTGGAGACCAAACTTCGGCTTCACGCGCAACATCACGGGTTTGTGGAGAATATTTGAGCAACATATTACGAGGATGTCGAGAATATTTGAGAAACATTACGACTGTGGTTAATATTTGAGCAACATCACGGGTTTGTGGAGAATGCTTGAACAACATCACGGGTTTGTGGAGAATATTTGAGCAACATCACGGGTTTGTAGTGAATATTTGAGCAACATCCCGGGTTTGTGGAGAATATTTGAGCAACATCACGGGTTTATGGAGAATATTTGTGCAACATCACGGGTTTGTGGAGAATATTTGTGCAACATCACGGGTTTGTGGAGAATATTTGAGCAACATCACGGGTTTGTGGAGAATATTTGAGCAACATCACGGGTTTGTGGTGAATATTTGAGCAACATCGCGGGTTTGTGGTGAATATTTGAGCAACATCACGTGTTTGTGGTGAATATTTGAGCAACATCACGGGTTTGTGGTGAATATTTGAGCAACATCACGGTTTTGTGGAGAATATTTGAACAACATCACGGGTTTGTGGTGAATATGTAAGCAACATCACGGGTTTGTGGTGAATATTTGAGCAACATCACGGGTTTGTGGAGAATATTTGAGCAACATCACGGGTTTGTGGAGAATATTTGAGCAACATCACGGGTTTGTGGAGAGTATTTGAGCAACATCACGGGTTTGTGGAGAATATTTGAGGAACATCACGGGTTTGTGGAGAATATTTGAGCAACATCGCGGGTTTGTAGAGAATATTTGTGCAACATCACGGGTTTGTGAAGAATATTTGAGGAACTTCACGGGTTTATGGAGAATATTTGAGGAACTTCACGGGTTTATGGAGAATATTTGAGCAACATCACGGGTTTGTGGAGAATATTTGTGCAACATCACGGGTTTGTGGAGAATATTTGAGCAACATCACGGGTTTGTGGAGAATATTTGAGCAACAGCGCGGGTTTGTGGAAAATATTTGAGCAACATCACGGGTTTGTGAAGAATATTTGAGGAACATCACGGGTTTGTGGAGAATATTGGAGGAACATCACGGGTTTGTGGAGGATATTTGAGCAACATCACGAGTACGTGGATGACATTTGAGGAACATCACTGGTTTGTGGAGAATATTTGTGCAACATCACTGGTTTGTGGAGAATATTTGACGAACTCATGTACTGGAAAATAAGCCCATAAATGTGAACGTTTGTAGTGAATATTCTTAGGTGATTTTTTCCTTGAGCATTCAAGTGTAGAGGTGAGGGCTTGTTGGGTGAATACTAATGAACTTTAGTGGACATTAGTATACCAGTTTTCGCGAATTTCGGTGTAACTAAAGTAATTTTGGTACATTCTCTCAAAATTTTCTCTAAAACGTGATATCACTTATGTAAGATAATTCCTTAGTAGCTTCCACTTTGGATACCAATCCGGAATCTTTTGGTTAGATTTTGAATGAATCATGAGATCAGAAATGGACCAGGTCGTAATTTGAGTTTTCAGTGTAGTCTTCATCATCTAAGGATAAATATGTGTAAAATAGTTGTATGTTCACATTAATGTGAACATACAACGATTTTATATTTAAGGGAAAAGCATATAAGGAAAGTTGGAAAATATTACAGATCGACAGATTATTTTAAGTTGCCGACAAATGTGCCCCTACACTGAGAGAAAAAGGCCCCCCGTTTTGAAACACTTGGGTGTTTCAAAACCTCTTGAGCTTGACGCGCTTATATTTGTGCTGCTAGGGTCGCGTGGTCAGTGAGCCGAACGCTGTCATATATGTGACAAGTGACAGCTTACATAAGCAAGTCATATAAATTCAAAGAGACCACGGTTCTCTGTCTTACATTCTTCCTCGCGTTATTTCAATTTCTATTACGATATTGGCAACGAAATTGTAGACGGAATTTGCTATATTTTATTCACCATTCCAATATTGGGTTTAGAGTTTTCTCTCATGAGCGGACTGGAGCTCAATATCTCTATATCTGAGGCCTGCAGGTCTACATTCAAGCCCCGTAAAGATCAAGCCTAAACACAAACTCTGCAAGCCTGCAGGCTGATATCAGCTACAACCTGTAATTTGCAATAACAAGATTAAGTCGGGAATAAGGCGCCCCGCATATGTCTAACAATACCTATACAAGACTGTGAGATATGATTTCGCCCGTATGAAGAGCTTAAAGCACAGGTGAATATAAATGAAATTATTTTGTAGGAGAGAAATTCCATTGATACGGCCTAGGTTTGGGTATGTAATCGAATGTTTCTGTATGATATTGATATATGACTTGAAGGAACAGTTTCAACTTTAAAAAAAAGACTCGCATGCTCTTCCTTACGCATATGAGTGAAATCTATTATAAGGATTGCTGCAACTTTTGCAAACACATTTTGCAAATGAATGATCAGATGAATTATAAATATTTATATGGTTCATCTGTGATTTTCAGCATAAAATTAATATTTATTATTCACGATTTTATGCCCTATTCTGTTATGAAATAATGAGTGACACCTACTTCCTAATTTCAAATAAATTCAAAAGAAAATGAGAACTCGAGCGATGCGCTATCACGCTTGGGAGTAATGAGAGCCCTGGCTCCTAAAAGCACCGAGTTTGGCTGGCATGATAGAAGGTGATAATAACAGCAACTTAGGCGCTTTAATAGCAGTTCGTTTCGACACCTGCTGCCAAGCTCCGTGGGTTCGTCGATACTTTATTGGGAGAACTCTTTTGGGTCGCCAAGAACTTTACCGGTTAATAAAACCCAGCAATTTCTCAGGTAAATGAGCAATAAATTATTGAGGGTGGCGGGTGGTCATCTGACGTGATTTTATTCAGGTTTTCAGGTGGAAATTTGTGCGTTGATAGCGTCGATATATGGTCGCCGATGTTTAAAAAGAAATTGTTGGTTGAGGAAAAAGCTTGGGTTCAGATGAATCTTTGGTATTAAACATAAAATTGAACGTTTATATAATCATACTGTATTTGTACAAATGTACTCAACATGTACAAAATTTGCATTATACCTCATGGATTAGTACAATTTCTCAAGATGTTTCTATATTTTACTCGTGTTTTATTTTTATTTGACTCCGGTTTTATCCTAGCCTCAATCTCGGTAAAAGTTCAGCAAAACCACAGAAAATGTTTCAACAAAGTTCAGCTGAATTTGCACAAATTTAGGTCCGATTTCGAATAATTTTCGCGACAAGTTTGGAGGAAGTTCGGTCAAACCCCGGACAAATTTCAAGTAAGAACATATAATTGCATTCTTACTCGTTCTTCGCAGCGACCATCGAATGATATTTGCACGTATGTCACATCTGTTTTACTATCATTAACTCAACTTTTGTTCCAAAATTAGCGCAACCAAAATTTAGGATTCGCAATGACGGTATCTGACGTAACGACATTCAGCCTATCGATTATCGATTAGCCTATATTAGATTTGCCATCAAGGATTTCAACAATCATAAGTGGTTCCGCACATTAAAGATTTTTACATTTACATTTTAATTATTGTAAAAAGATTGGGCTTGCTTATGAGTAGAAAGTCTGAGCAGTACATTACACATATAGGGCGTATCCACATCGCGTCGCGATAGTACGTAGATCAAAACTTTTATTCTTAGTTGAGAAATGATGGGATAATAAATAGAGGTCGACTAAAAAACCATAGTATATTTTTAAATATTTTACCTTTATATGTGCATGCAAAATAAATTATATATCCCTCGAAATTTCAAGCCAGTGGTCAGTTAATTTTTTTTTCAAATTTGGATTTGAGTATAACTTCCAATAACTAGTATTATTTTAGTTGGTGCGATATTTCGATTGGTTTGAAAACCACTTGATAAAGAATTAATTAATCTCAAGTATAATATATTTATTATAACAACTCTCTGACGTTGGGCCAGTTTAGATATTTCCATGGAACGACGTGCGCATCTAGTGGCCAATTCCTGACGTTTGGGAATCCTCTATGTGGTATCATGCAAAACTTGATAAAGAAAGCCCGGTCGGTAGAAAGATTCATCTCTATTGCACGGTCGAGGGATGAAATTAGAATATGAAATTAAGTAAGTTATGTACACACATAAAATTTAGTTCTATTATTGTGGGACGCGAGTTAACTGTACATCTAACTAATATAGTGTCACTATACCAACGACATTCAAATTGTTTGATGAAATTTTCACCAGGCAGTTTTATACTTATATGATAAACATACATTACAAATTCACCGACAGATATGTAAGCTGATAAATGTTCGCTGTTTGTAGTAAAATTTTCTATTTTTTATTTGGTAAAAACTTTTTGACCACGCAACAAAAAAATTTTGCGAGTATTGCAAGCGAGCATGATACACTGTGTTCGTTACATTAAAAACTAGATTCTTTTGAGGACTCAACAGAAAAAGCTTATGAAGATTCACTTTAATTACGCTCATTTAGATTGATATAATTGAGAGATATTAAACAGAGCCGGATGCTTGTTGCATTCACAGCGTCAGAGACGTTGGCCAAACTTAGCCTTTTGATGCTCTATTGAGCCTCAAAACGCATCAGATATGACGGTTTAGGGGTCGCTAATTTGGGTTGTTGGCTCTTCTAGCTCATTCACAGGGACCAATCAAACGCTGATGGCTTAGGTTGGCTGGAAAAACTACGGCTCGTGCAATAGGTTTAATGTGAATGCGAGATAACCGACCGCTGCTCATGGCGAATATTTTTTTAGGCGAGGTTGTTAAGGATTTGATTCTGATTCAGTGATACTTTCATTAATCGAATTTTGCTCGTACATGAAGGAATTGTAAGCAAGTAGATCATAAATATGTTTTAAAAATTAATATGGAATACTTGTTTCTGCATGTCCATTCGTTCTGAATCCAAATTAAAATTATTTATTCAATCAAGCGAAGCAGTTTTACGGACCTGAGCATTCGTTCTAGAAGTGAATGAGGATGACCCTGCAGCTTTCTTCTGTAGATCTCCGTCCCTCAGTCACACCGTCCATTGTGCTAATCAAGAATTTCGAATTTTTTAAAAATGTGGAATTTTGGTTACAGGTATGCCTGTCAAACAATATAGTGCTTTGCAAGATTCGTGGAAGGTCCGTTATACTGGTGAAGACTTGAAGTCCATATTAAGATAGTAACCTAACAAATGCGTAGACAATAAATGAATGAAGCATATAAATGACATAATTGTACTCTACATAATGATGGAATTTATAAAGCAAGATACACCGTTGCAATTTCGTCTATCCATCGAGTTCGTCTTAAAATTCGTGACAGTTAATATTCCTGACTCAATCTCTGAAAAGACCAGGTGCCACGATTGCCCTAAAGCTTCACCATGTGTTATCTTATTGAATTACTTAATTGGAAGAGCAAAACTCTTCTTCATCATCTTCGCCATAAATGTTTCACAAGTGAAGTTTTTCTTGAGATCGCGCAGGGTGATCCTTCAGCTCAAAGTGAGCTTCTAAGCCATCGATGGCACGTTTGTATTTATGGGTCATAAAGTTTCGATGTACAAGATTGCTTTGTGATAGGGAATTCACGAAGCTCGTGCACCTCAGAGCCATCGGGTTAAAAAGTTTGATGGCGCCTGTAAAAAAAAACTTGACAACACAGAGAACGGTTCTCGCCCCTGAAGAAGGCAAACCGTGTGAGGAAGGCCACTAAAAACTTGGAAGCAGCTTCAAAACATTGCACGCTTTGAATTCATTTAAACAGGAATTCGCGGGGCAAAATTGCGGGTGTCTTCATCCCTGCCTGGAGTATTTAACGATCAAAAAAGTAACGCCGGAAAGCAGGGCAATGTGAGTGTGGTGATAAACGACCTGGTTTCTTACGATTCCACGACAAAATCGTAAAGCTGTGAACTAAAGGTGGACTGCAATAAACCATTTAAATAAAAGAATGGGTTATAATTTTTTCATTACATTCATAAGAAAAAGATTCGTGTTATTCTATGAACAATGAAACTGTTAGGTAGCAGTGAGCACGGCGTTCTCTAAGTTCAAAAGCATTTTTATATTATTAAGCTTTGCACCTTTCGAGTCAATCTGTCAAGATTGGCATATATCTCTCAACTTTTTCTGTTGTCTATGCGTGACCTGTTTATTAAAAATTCGAACTAAATCAAATAATATAAAATGATGTCTGGTTCTGACAATCTGGAATGAATATTAATAAATGGACACATTTTCCCAAGCGATGGCTCATATTTTGTGCTAGTCGTCGAGAATTAGAGATTTACAACCTTTCACTTCGACTGGAGATATTTAGATGATACGTCTTATCAAATTGACGAGTACACAAAAGAGAAAATTGCTTGTCGAACTTTCCTTCTATTATGATGAATGTGCTCGATAAACCTTTAGTAGTTTCTAACTGATGCACTGCACACGCGTGTAAATAAAGATATTGCTCCTCGAAATTTAAGCTACTAACACAGCTGGCCAATGAATTGTTAAAATTTTGAATTGGAACCGAATTTTTTTAAGGAAATGACCTATCGACCTATAAAGTTTTCAATATATTGAATCAATTAAATTGGAATTCATCACATGATGAACTTGTCCTTTACCATCCAATTCCTTATCAATCCGCGTAAGAAACCATTGTATAGTATGGACTATTAAACGATGCAGTGGGCCGAAGTTGATAAATGGCAACGATAAAATCTTTAAAAGAAGTCCAGCGCATGGCAGATCAAACCTTATATAAAAGTGATTTCCATTTAAATGTGAGTGGATAGTGTCAATGGTGAATAGTGTCAATAGTGAAAAGTGTCAATAGTGGATAGTGTCAATGGTGAATAGTGTCAATGGTGAATAGTACCAATGGTGAATAGTGTCAATGGTGAATAGTGTCAATGGTGAATAGTGTCAATAGTGAATAGTGTCAATAGTGAATAATGTCATTAGTGAATAGTGTCAATAGTGAATAGTGTCAATAGTGAATAATGTCAATAGTGAATAGTGTCAATGGTGAATAGTGTCAATAGTTAATAGTGTCAATAGTGAATGGCGTCAATAGTGAATAGTGCCAATATTGAATAGTGTCAATAGTAAATAGCGTCAATAGTGGATAGTGTCAATAGTTAATTTTCCATTATTTTACTTGCTAGTGATAAATTATTCCAGCCAGAAAATTTTCCAGCAAATGCAGTTATGATAAGCTACAGTTTCAAAGTGGTGCGTAAATTTTCTTCAAAATTATGCGGAAAAAACTGATGAGTTATTATTTTTTTCAGTAACTACTATATATATATACATAAAGTTGTCGTCCCAATAATAAAAATTAAAATATTTTAGATTCCGTACGCGGACTGGTAGTGATTTTTTCGTAGAAGTATTCTATGAACCGATTACTTCAATTATTTTCTATCGAAGTATTTACATAAACAATTATGAACTTGACTCGTAAACAGCTTTATGGTCATTATAGATGCAAACTCCACTTTTTCGTTTTCCTTGAAACTTTTTAAACATTTTTTTCACCTTATTGAGATGTAACACGTTGATCACGCACGGTGATTGATTTATTCTATTTGAATAAAAATTACGCGAAATGAACAGAATGCAATGAGCCTAATATTATTATTTGCATTTTAATGGCGGGAATTTCCATCTAAACAAAGTCTTTGACGCTGTCATTTCCTCGTAGTAGTAGCACAAAAAAATAATTTGATATTAAATTGTTTCACGATAACGAAAAAAATATTCGAGCTTTTATAAAGAAAAAGATTCGAAAATAACTCTGAATGCTTGGGTCTTTTTGGTTATATCCGCCTCAACTGACATGAAAATAACATGGCGAAGCGCTCGCTACGAATGAACACGTCCTTTTTAGCGCCCCCTACGACTCAAACCTTACCTAAACTATCACAGATCTTGAAAATGAGGCATAAAATCACTATGAATTGCTGCAGGAAACCATTAAATGGCAAGCACACCTAATTTCTCCGAAGGGTTCGGCAGTCGGGGAGGGACGCGCTTGATGCCATCGGAGTTTCTGTCGCGCCACTTGTGGCTTATGGCACTTTTATGCTTGGGCACTTGAAACGCAAGTCAGAACGTCACAATAGTGGCATGGCTCTCTTCTGGGCACTTAAATCTGAGTTCAGGTCTATTAATTGTGAGTTCAGAACGTCTCTAGTAGTATGATTATCTCGTATAGGCATATAATTATGAGTTCAATGCAACACATTTGGCATGACTTTCCCTGGGTAATTATTCCAGAGTTCAGAGACGCATAATTTCAGTTTTTAGAGAATGTCGAAAGTTTTTCTAAACCCTGAAAAATCCGAAGAAATTGCAACAACGTTACAAAGTGAACACAATCATCGAAAAAACTCCAATTAGCGACTACTCCAAGTGTATTCCATTGAAATATGCAATTTAACGAATGTAAACTGCAATATTGTGACATGTGGAACAGCCTCCCTGAGGACATCGTTGACGCTCCGAGAATGAACGCATTCAAGAACAGACTAGACGAAGCTATGCAGGAGCATATGTTCAGTCTTGAAATGCCTAGCACTTTATGGACCTGGCAATATGTCCAGCAGCTATCTCAAACCAACGACAGTTGTGAAAAAATCTGGTCAAAAAGCCGGCTTTTAGATTTCCTGTGAGCAAGTCACGAAAATTGTTAGGATAGGTAAGAAGCCATGTGCCCATTCCTTCAGCCCCGACGATGTTATGTTATGTTATGTTATGTTATGTTATGTTATGTTGTGTTATGTTATGTTATGTTATGTTATGTTATGTTATGTTATGTTATGTTGTGTTATGTTATGTTATGTTATGTTATGTTATGTTATGTTATGTTATGTTATGTTATGTTATGTTATGTTATGTTATGTTATGTTATGTTATGTTATGTTATGTTATGTTATGTTATGTTATGTTATGTTATGTTATGTTATGTTATGTTATGTTATGTTATGTTATGTTATGTTATGTTATGTTATGTTATGTTATGTTATGTTATGTTATGTTATGTTATGTTATGTTATGTTATGTTATGTTATGTTATGTTATGTTATGTTATGTTATGTTATGTTATGNTCATTTTTTTCTGCAATCAATGCCATGGCTCAGGCATAACGGACCTTTTTTCTCTGCAATCAATGCCATGGCTCAGGCATAAAGGATCATTTTTTTCTGCAATCAATGCCATGGCTCAGGCATAACGGATCTTTTTTTCTGCAGTCAATGCATGCCATGGCTCAGGCATAACGGATCTTTTTTTCTGCAATCAATGCCATGGCTCAGGCATAACGGATCTTTTTTTCTGCAATCAATGCCATGGCTCAGGCATAACGGACCTTTTTTCTCTGCAATCAATGCCATGGCTCAGGCATAACGGATCTTTTTTTTCTGCAATCAATGCCATGGCTCAGGCAGGCATGGAAGCAGAGTGAGCTGATTAATTCTCCACAAGCTCAGCGATGACACTACCACTAATGAGTAATGGCTCGACTATCACGACATCTTCATTATAACTCACAGCTCATAGCACAAGTCAGGTAGCGGGCGATGCAATACTTGCAAAATGTCTAAGTCAAACAACTCCGCTGTCGATGATCTAATTAATGAAGTGCAGAGTTAATGCGATCATTTCTTTGTGAATTATGGCACTTGTCCTAATAATTATTCTAGGAAGGTCGAATTGTTTATAATTGTGAAACCAATAATTTACATTCACACTATGGCCTTTTTTAAAGTAAATTTTTATTTGTACTATATTCTCAAGTTAATTTCATCAAATGTATTGAAAGAAAGCACGATTAAAATTTACTTTAATTTGGAAACGGACTTATCAATTGTTCCAATAAATCTTAACAACGGTTGAAATTATTCGCAATATCCAAAATGTTATTCTTACGAATCCTTTTGATATTTCATTTACTATAGTGTCAATTATATTATTTTAATATTAAGTTATTATTCTAAGTAACTACTTGGTGTGAGAGATTAAACAACTAATTATTCTTGAATATTCAATCTTGAAATTAGATCATGTTTCATTAAGTATAATTTTTATCGCTGACCACTAAAAGAACGGCATTACCTTTACTGCTGAGCACTCAACCTGTGTACTAACTGAATAAATTCTCCTGAGTTATTCAGGCAAAATGTCTGATTCACGCATATATTCTTGACTGCGGACAACGATCCGCCCTACTCTATGTACTCTAAACCTGTCTGCCACAGGAGCAGCTTATAGACTGTCTGAATATTTCAGAAGGTTTCTGTAATTGGTAGTCAGGGCCGATACTTTCAAAAAAGTTAAGACATCGTAAGTTCATCAGCCAATCATTGACGGCCTTTCAAGCCAAATCCACCAATCATAGACAAGAAAATAGAGCGTAAGTACTTATGTTCACTATACTTTCAAAAAAAAAGTAAAGAGATCGTAAGTTCATCAGCCAATCATTGACGGCCTTTCAAGCCAAATCCACCAATCATAGACAAGAAAATAGAGCGTAAGTATTTACGTTCACTTAGCGAGCAGGTCACTGGTAGCTCGAGTGCTGCATGAGTGCGCACAAGCACCAGATATTCATAGTGTAAACGCCTCTAATGACCTGGGAATAATGTAAACATTGATGTAGAGCTGATGTAGGAATTACAAGGTTATTCTCTAATTGTATACTGAAGAAATGATAGCATAAATTCTCTTAAGAATGCAGTCTAATTTTCGCAATGTTCACGAAGTTGTGGTAAAAATCATCAATATCAATGAGGTTATACAACAATATGAATATCTTGAAGTATATCATTCCTACAACAAGCTCCATTTAGTTTTCCGTACTGAAAAAAAGGTTAACAAAAGGCATTAAATTCAAACATTCACACGAAAGAACTTTTTAAGTGTTAAACTGAATATTATATCCTACACATATAATAAGTTATGAATTATATCATTTACAAGTCTTTATCGGTCATTTATTAGAATAAATTCAATATTTTATTATATTTGGTTGAATAAATAGGAGTAATCTAAAACTTTATATATATATGAAACTTCAGAACCAGCAAAATGGTACAAGATTTGTCAGAAAAACTATTAAGGATTAATAAAATCAAAGTATATAGGACGTTTGCGTAATTTTTTTCCATGCAATAACCCGTCAATTTTTTTCTGTGCGATAATAATATAGCCTAACAGAAAAAAAGTCACGTGGAGTTAAATGTGGAAAGCGCGCTTGCAAGCTCAGGCAAAATTCGAAATCCAAAAAATGCCACAGCAACAACATTTAGAACTTATGATCACGTACGTGTGAGAGAAACGCGACAGAACAAGGCCTATACTTTCAAAAAAAGTTATAAGATCATAAGTTCATCAACCAATCATTGACAGCCTTTCAAGCAAAATCTGCCAATCATAGACAAGAAAATAGAGCGTAAGTACTTACGTTCACTTAGCGAATTTTGAAAGTATGGCCCCAGTAATGTTTCATTTAGAAACGATATCACCCGGCTCTCTTATATAACACCTTCGGCTCAACTGATCAAACCAACTCAAAACTTGAGTTGAATGGCTTTAGCAGTGCACGGGCGGCATGTTTTAGTCTTTTGAATGTCTGTCGAAGGCAATGTTTATGAACCAAATTAATGTACACTTGTCAGGATTATCGATGCTCTAGTTATTAAACGAGTGTAAAAGGAGTGAAATGATCTACATTTTCTACAGGGATCGATCCTCATATGGAAAGGATCTACTCTTTCTATGGAAAGTATCTACATTTTCCATAGATTAACAGGTGCAACGTCCATTCAAAATTTTGTAATTCCATAGAAAACAGAAGCTTCTCTTCTCCTACTTCTTGTAGGTCAGAGGAAGAAGTATAACGACTGTAATCCTGAAACCCGAACGCATCACAACAGCACAGAAAATCCACGTCCGAACTAAGTTGACCCCTTGGACTGTGTGCTACTTAAAAAAAATTCTAAGTAGAATTTCTAGAAATTCCAATTCTATTCTACTACTTAACGTAAGAGCAAATGGCTTACTTTCGTCTGCAAATTCAATAAAATCGTCAAATATATAGTTGGAAGGTTAAAAATGTTACTCATTTTCATCATTGTCGCGAAACGAACTCTGATGCCGTTCAATATAAACAGAGAATTATATTTGAATAAGTATAATGCTGGTGATCAATAAGGAGCCTTTCACTTATTTCACTTTCACACTATCAATTCACTTATGAAGCCTTACCTGTAACTTTTAGGTAAGGTCAGATTTCAATCATGCTAAACACCATTTATGCTTGATCTCCATAAAGTGATCAACGTTTCGTTATTGATCACTTTATTTGTTTCATACATCATGAAAAATATTTTCGTTGATTCGTTTGACATCGTACGATGCTGCGAGTCGGTTAAATGTACTGTAGAAATTTATTTCAGCTTCTTTTCATATGTTGTAATTGCATTATTGAAAAAATTAAAATAATTTATCACAAATCACATTGCTCCCATCAAAGGCGAAATAAACTAATTGCGAAGAAGAATAAATGCTAAGAAAATTTCGCTGACTTTAATGAAAGCGATTCGGAGACGAAGTCCATGACGGGTTTAATTTCAACCCCTTTTTATGTTACAATTATTATTTTAACTCTCTCACTGTGAGTGATACTAATTTATAGATGATTCGCAATATTGAATAAACTGAACAATTCTTCGGTATATGAATACTTTATTTGGAAAATTTAATAGTCCGTGGAGAGGCAACGTTATTTCCACACAACAAATTTCTTAATTCATCATTCCTAAGTAATCATGCTAAAAATTAAATAGTTCTGTAATTCGAAGAATTGAAATTTATTCAATTGACGCGGTGTCAAAAACGTTAAAGAGCCCATATATAAAAGCAAAATGTGGAACCATATGTCCCATACAAAAAATTAATAAGAGTTAACTTCCTGTTTCCTACTACTCCTCTCAGCCGGGAAGCCCTTCGCTCGCAGGACAGTTGCTGCACATTTCCTGACCCTGTCCAGTAATGGGACTCTTTCTCTAAATAGGTAAATAGGCATTGACGTAGCGTTGTGTTGGGATAGAAGCTCTATTATACTTGCTCGACTTTGTCTTGCTCCATCAAGCGCGGCTGTATCGCGGCCTAGACAGGCTCAAATATATACTTAGAAAATATTTGACCACATTTTGACATTGCAAAATTGATAATACTAAGCTTTTATGAAAATTTGTTGCTGGAAATTTCAATTTTGACGTTTTGACAAGACTTTTTTGCTTGTCTATATTATCATGTTTCAACCATAACATAAATTTACTGGTATGTTATTATACCGATGAACGTCGCCATGAAGCATGCATGATCTAGAATGCAATCACATACTTACGGACGATGCGATCGTTCATATAATCGTAACGTCGACCGTAACGATCATATGAACGATCATCACTATACTTTCGGACGATATGATCGAGCAGATAATCATCCATTTGATCGAATCGATCATGTGATTATTCGTACGAATGACACGATCAAGCATCTGATCCTTCCATCGAACATCGCTATCGAGCATGCGATCTTACCTTCGAACGATCGAGCATGTGATCCTTATACGATCGAGCATGTGATCCTTCCGTCAAGCATAACGAGCGAGCATATGTGATCCTTCCATCTAACATCGTAATCGAGCATGTGATCCTTCCTTCGACCGACACGATCGAGCATGTGATCCTTCCTTCGACCGACACGATCGAGCATGAGATCTTTCCATCGAACATCTCGATTAAGCATGTGATCCTTCCATCGAACATCTCGATCGAGCATGTGATCATTCCATCGAACATAGCGATTGAACATGTGATCCCTCATTCGACCGACACGATCGAGCATGTGATCCTTCCTTCGACCGACACGATCGAGCATGAGATCCTTCCATCCAACATCGCGATCGAGCAGTGATCAGTCTGGGTCTCACATGTTAGCTCGCGTGAGGGCTGTGCTTTGCAATGGACTTCTCCATCGATTATGAGCCGCGATAGTTTATTGCAATCGATGGAGACATTTAATGCCGTAACACCTGTTAGCCTGGCTGGTCCTTCCGAGGGCAGCGCGTGCATCATTTAACAGCTGCGCAATTGCCGATCGGTCGCGTCAGGCGAGCTTGAGAATGCCAGTCGCCAAAAAGAATTTATAGGTGGATTACGGGAGTCTACATGTTGATTGGCCACCGATACGCCAACAAAAATTGTCTTAGGTGGATTAAGGGAGTCTACATGTTGATTGGCCACCGATACGCCAGCCAAAATTAGCTTAGGTGGATTAGGGGAGTCTACATATGTTGATTGGCCACCGATACGCCAACCAAAATTATCTTAGGTGGATTAGGGGAGTCTACATGTTGATTGGCCACCGATACGCCAACCAAAATTATCTTAGGTGGATTAGGGGAGTCTACATGTTGATTGACCACCGATACGCCAACCAAAATTAGCTTAGGTGGATTAAAGGAGTCTACATTTCATTGGCCACCCATAAGCCAACCAAAATTAGCTTAGGTGGATTAAAGGAGTCTACATTTCATTGGCCACCGATAAGCCAACTAAAATTATCGTAGGTGCAGTGACTAATGGTGACTTCATGCATTGTGTCGTTTAAACTGCAAAATTGTTATGCTGAAATCAAAAGATTTTCCTTCCTTTCATTATAAAATAGTTAATTTAATAATTTAACAAGTGAAGATATTTCAAGTATTCGATGCACCTTCCAGACATAGTAAAATAGTAATGGCCGATAAATTCTTTACCAATTTCAAATTTAACCCAATGATGTAAAGCATTATGGAAAAAAGGCGTAAAATAAAAATAAATTAAATAAATTAATTGAAAATTCATACAAGTAAGATTTACTCCTTCAACAAGGTATCGTATGGAGTCTCTATCTTAAAAAACAGGCAAAAAATTAGTCTCAATTTAAATTCTATGATGAATCTCATATTGCTAAGCTATGCATCGTTCATTGAAACTAAATTCTCCTGTAATTCGTATTCCACTGTAATTTCAACCTAGGTTTAAATATTGAAAGAAATCTCATCGTTCAGTGAGACTAAATTCTCCTGTTAATTCGTCTGTCTCTTATACACATCTAGATGTGTATAAGAGACAGATGTTATGTTATGTTATGTTATATTATGTTATGTTATGTTATGTTATGTTATGTTATGTTATGTTATGTTATGTTATGTTATGTTATGTTATGTTATGTTCCTAAACCTCAGGGTTGATTTATAGGAGGAAAATTAGGATTTGGACCCTGCCTAGACTTATTACCTATTATAAAACACCATTTTCAACCGATTTTTCGTATACCACTATACTGCCTCAATTTTCAGACTTTTAACCTATTTTCTGACGCCAATACATTTACTTTCAACCCTTTTTCGCATGTCATTTCACCTCCTCTTTACGTGGAATTTCAATCTATATTCTTGACACCACTCAACCTCCTCTTTGCATAGAATTTCAATCAACATTATTTTTCTAACGCAAACCCAACTCCTAATTGCATAGACTAGTATTTTTCTGACCATGTTTGTGTCGCCTTCGCCTAAGAAGCTGCCTAGATCGAATTTTGTGGGTGTCACAACACTGCATAAGCCTCTTAATGAGACGGGATGCATGAAAATAAACGAGTTGCCAACTAGATTATTCAACTGTTGGAAATGATGAAAGAGCTCATCGTGCTCCCTTTTGAATGCTTGGTTCAATTTAAAATTAAGAAAGACATTGAATTTGATGAAAATCAACATAAACCTTCTCAATTTCCTGAAGTCAATTTACCTACATGCTTTTTCTTTGTCTTGAAGTAGAATCATAGTTTATTTGTGAAAAGTTGAAATAGATTCTTTAGATACCCTAATAAAGTAGCCATAATAGTTCACCCACCATGTACTATGCTTTTAGGCATTTATTTGTAACGAGTTCACATACGAAACTTTTACGATGAGAATTAAAACTACGAAACTATGACTACATAATATTCAGAGGGATAGAAAAGAAGCGCGAATCAAACTCTGGTAAAAAATCTCTGCTCTATAACGGAGCATTTTTTTCTGCAGTCAATGCCATGGCTCAGGCATAACGGACCTTTTTTCTCTGCAATCAATGCCATGGCTCAGGCATAAAGGATCATTTTTTTCTGCAATCAATGCCATCTGTAATTTCAACCTAGGTTTAAATATTGAAAGAAATCTCATCGTTCAGTGAGACTAAATTCTCCTTTAATTCGCATTCCACTGTAATTTCAACCTAGGTTCAAATATTGATGGAATTTATTATTGATGCATTAAGCCGAGATCAGTTGGGTGCGTTTATCGTGTGTGTTGTATGATCATCGATAACACAGCTTTAATCTGCTTCTATTTGCTCACTTGTGTTCGCTTTTTCGTTTCCAATGCGATCAGGACGGTTCTTCAATTTCGTATTGGCAGCATTCAATCAAATTCATTTATTCATCTAGCAAAAAGTAATTCATTTCATGCGTGTGTAGCGACGAGCGCAAGTGACGTGAGTAGCTTGGTTAATTTAACCTCTTAGGAGACAAATTTGTTCAATGTTTCAAATGCTATTACCAAGAAAATTGTACGCTGACTTTGAAAACTAAAATGGCTTCCCCAGAGAAGTGCAAAATATTTATAAAGAAGACTTTTTGCCATAGTCCATCGCCACGCAAGTATTAATTTCCAGCGACCAATTCGATAACTATCAGAGGTTCACTGGTTTTTGCTCAGCTTTAATAGGGACTTTTGGCTGCATGTTAAACAAGAACCTCAACTGCCGGCTCAAGGCGAAATGTTTTTTTCAGCGGACCGGTCATGTCAGTCATATGTTTTTTTCAGCGGACCGGTCATGTCAGTCAAATGTTTTTTTTTTTCAGCGGACCGGTCATATCAGTCAAATGTTTTTTCAGCGGACCGGTCATGTCAGTCAAATGTTTTTTTTTTTCAGCGGACCGGTCATGTCAGTCAAATGTTTTTTTTTTCAGCGGACCGGTCATATCAGTCATTTGTTTTTTTCAGCGGACCGGTCATGTCAGTCAAATGTTTTTTTTTCAGCGGACCGGTCATGTCAGTCAAATGTTTTTTTTTTCAGCGGACCGGTAATGTCAGTCATGGCGTGAGACCAGGGCCTATACTTTTAAAAAAAGTTAAGAGATCGTAAGTTCATCAGCCAGTCATTGACGGCCTTTCAAGCGAAATCCACCAATCATAGACAAGAAAATAGAGCGTAAGTACTTACGTTCACTTAGCGAATTTTGAAAGTATAGGCCCTGGTCTGGTGGTGCAGTTCACATTTCTCAGTTCTATTCAATAATTCAGTCACTTCGCGCACATCTAGTGTGCTAGAATGACACCGCCAACCAACTATGCGCAGAGATCACTTCCAGATTCCCGGTAATAATTACAGGTATGGAATAATTCATGATCGTTGGCTTCGTCCTCGTTCAACTCTTAGTTTCTAACATATTATTTTAGTATAGAAAGATTTTTTAGGATTTAAGACTTGGTTCGTGATCAATAGACGTGATCAACATGTCCATGCACTAGCAACGATGTTCAATTATTTTGATCGAAATAGTTTCAAAAGATCGAAGCGACATTATTGATATTATTCAGCCTTGAACGGTTTTGTTGTGTGGTAATGAGTCGTAATGTGACGCAATTTTTTCGGGAAAACTACAAAGAATTTTTTAGGGTTATTCACTAACTAACGTACTAGAATTGAAATACGCAACAAATATCGAGCAAATGAGAAATTAGGTCCAACATTATACTACCAGAAATATGTTGCTGCGGTAGGCTCCATATCTAATGAGTGACCATCGAACTGAAATTGAGTAAAATATTTAAACGTACTCGTATTTCTGTATCAGCGCTCAATATTTTTTACAAACTAATTGTGAAGAATCGACATAATGTTTATTTTTTGGTCAATACTGCAGAACAACAGCAATCTAAAAGCAATCAGAATTCTTCGTATAGGTGCATTCTGACGATGAGAAGCAATGTGGTGTACTCTTTCTTCAGACACGCCGTTAATAAAATTTATTCAAAGACGAGCGCAGGTCTGTTTCTTCCTGTTTTTCCACCCGTATGCGCCCGTATCCACCGGAATAACGGGATTGCGATTCGAAAATTTTTCAATTTCATTTATCAACAGGCGCACAATCCAAGGAAATAAAGAAGGAAACATAATGAAACGATGAGTACTGTTTATTCTCTCGGAAAATATGAGACGCTGTTCAATATTACAGACATAATAATCCGTATAATCTTAAATGATAAGTTCCACCGCGAACATTAAAGCAGTGATACTCGAGGCAGGAAAGCAAGAAGGATTGTCCAAATAAAGATTAAATTATATCAATATTATAGCATTAGGTTTATTGTGATCTTTTGTAACGAGTAGGATTACTTAGAACAATTTTTAAAAATTTCAGGAATAGAATTTTTTCACTGTTCTCTCCATTTTCGCCCCCAGCAATACAACCCCCTTTTGATAGTGCATATGGTAGGCTCGATCGATTTTTCTGTCTATTAATAATGTCACAAACTCGACGGTTTAAAGACAAACTTAAAATAAGCCACGATTACTATCCACTCAAACAGCGTACTAAAATTAATTGAAACTTAAATGCAGATAATCAACAAAATCTATTTGATTAATAAACTAAAAACATTGATTAAAACTTTATTTTTCTTAAAGTGTATATAAACTATAATGAAAATAAACAACAATTCGATCATTTTTACAGGTGATTTTACAAATTATTTATCGCATTATTCCCTGAAAACATCGATTAGAAAGCGCATATTTACAAATAAATTATGTCAATTATGTTTCTATAATCTTCTGTGAAACTTTCGTCACAAAAACCTTACATTCTACCACATAAGCGAGAAATTGAAAAGGACTTTATACGTACTTATTCGTGTACAAATTTAAGAGGAATGTGCAAAGAAAATATTTGTGCACACAATTTTTGGGATTCGGGGTGGAATAAATTTACAATAAAATGCTTAGAATAGCATATTATAGAGCTATACTATGTGTGCTATGCAAAATCTATAAAACTTTAAATATTACAAAGATTGTGAAGTAAGTTGAGGAGTCAAATTACGATATGTCATTGACGATATGTCAATTACCAAATTACCAAAGCATGTGCATGCTAATCCACAAGAAAAAAATTTTCAAAAACGAAATACACAGTTTTTACGTCATCATCTTCTTTCTCAACTATCATTATTTAATGATGAAAGGTGTAATGTGACTCACTCTTAAATTTCCAACCTTGATATATTGATTTGACAACACGTTGTAACGAAAGTATGATCAAATTGAATCAGTTTTACTCGCATTAATTAATTAGTGATGCCGTACCTAAAATGTAAGCGCTTGACCCTGTCCGGTTTTAAAACTGGCTTCACTTGAAGAGAATTTGTAGACAATTTTTAGGTATCATCCATTTCTGAGGAGTTCAAGCAAAAAATTCGCAAATATTATTTTAAAAAAAAAACAGCAAAATTTGGGTACCGCCTATGTTTCTGCCCAGGGGTTACTGACCAATTCGGGGCTCAAATTAAGTTATTCTGAGTCCAATTCTGAGTTATCTCCTTCCTGTCATTATATAGTCGCCCGAGATTATGAGCAGGGTTGGCCGAGCAGACACAGCTTGCACGCTGCCCAGAGGCTGCTATTCAAACCCAGCCTAGAAGCTGATATTGAGCGGCTGATTTACGTGCTCCCCGAGACCTAGGCGGGGACACCGACTTCAGGTTCTGACCCGCACTTAAATTTTATTCAATAAATATCAAGAAATTAGGTCTCCTAGCACTCAGTCGTGAATGAAAAACATTATTGAAAAAATGAAAATTCTTAAAAGCATTAAAATGGGGAAAGAATTTAATATATTAACATTGATCAATTTCTAGTATAAAATTTAGGTTCACGTTAAGATTTATTGACGTTATATTGAATATAAGAAACGTTGGAATGTGTAATGCAGAAATTAACCGCAGATGCGGAATGTACGAACGTTATAGCAATAAATAAATATTTTTTTCATCTTAAAATTAAGTGATAACTACTAATCACATTTATATCCAACAAGGCACAATTATAAATGAGCTCCTACAAGAACTCGCTGTTTAAGGCCATCAATGAAGGCACTGATCGAATGATTTGCTTCTGAAGTTGAACATTTCTGCGGTCTTAGTATAGTGAACACGATTAGAGTAGGTAAATACGGCACACTATAATTCCTATATAAATTTATTTTCTTGTTTAATTAAAAAAAATCTGAAAACCTCAAGATTATAAGAAATATTCCTAATATTGAGGCGAAATAAAGCTACTTTTATCCTGTCATCCTAATTCAACACACTCTTCGTTGGACACACCACTTGCCTACTAAGTTCGACCGGAGTCCTCGTATCATAAGTTAGCAATTCCCAAAACTTGCCCTGACATACTGTTAGCTATTTTCAAATCAATATCTACATCAATGTTATTAAAGTCGACTTTAATATCAGACGTAGGTATTAAATCCGTGATTTTGTAGAGATCTTCCAAGGAAGGGTTGTCGCCCGCGCGCTCGCTGTGCGGCTTCAAGAGGACGCTCCTAACTTCGGCCCGAATGGAGGGAGACTGCTTCATTTGGCCCGTGCAAAACCTGTCATCCGTCATGTGGTCGTGATTCGTGCGATAACAATAATAATCTTGGTGATCAGCATGGGGCTCTTGTTTCAACAGCCTATCCATGGACGAGGGATGGGCTTCTTCGATATCGAAATTGTTCCTGTGAATATTATGGTCGTGAACGCTGTTTTCTGCATATAAATTATTAATGGCACCACAATTTAGAGTACAATCGAGATTTGAGTTATTTAAATGTTGTTGTGTTTGACTTATATTACTGATATTATTATAGAATGGATAAACTTGGTGTTCGTCCGCTTGATTCTGAGCATCTAAATTTGTTATAAATGAAAAGGCCGGACTATGAGAAATTTCTGATGGGGTAGGAGATGGTGAAGACAAAATACTGGTATCAGAATTTTCTTTATGATCATAATGACCATTATAAAAGATTAACCCAGACTCTGTCATTTGTTGAACATGACGTTGGAAGTTCACTTTCATGACGCTCTTCACGCCAAATCGCTTTAAAGAATTATTTGCAGTATCTTTAGCTTTGATGATCTTGCCTCCACTTGTACATTTTAGCTTTTCACATTTCAGTCCTTTTTTCTTGGGCCTGTACTTGTAATTAGGATATTCTCGATTGTGAAGCTCCTTGAGTCTCGCTGCTTCCTCGCGGTAAGGTTTTCTTTGCTCCTCAGTTAGGAGCTTCCATCGCTTCCCAAGCTGCTTGGAAATTTCTGCGTTGTGAGTGTCGGGTGCAAACTTGACGATTTCTCTCCTCTCCATCTGCGACCAGACCATGAAGGCGTTCATGGGCCGCTTGATGTGGTTCGGCGGATGCTTCTTCGTCTGCAAGAGAAATGTTAAAAATGTAAGAAAATCTTTACTAATTATACGCGATGTTTACATTTGGTGTCTTGAATCATCAAGCACCTAATAGAAGTTCATATATAGTCTTAAAAAGCCTTCAGAAATATAAAAACTCTGCCCATTTTTCCCTGGACAGAGTTTTTATATTGCCACAAGAGGAGTCGAAAACATTGGAGAGCAACTAATCTCCTACGACTCGTTTGCACCTTTTGTGAATTCATGCTAATTGCCTGATTAGATTCCAAACGGGCCCAGCAATTAAATGGTCAGCTCCACCCTCCGAGTTCTCATTAACCTGCTAAGTCCTCGTTAATGCACTAGTATCAGCAAATTATTGGGAGTCAACGGGTAATTAGGATTTTATTGTTTCGGTCATAGGTCCTGAGGTAACTATCATCTCAATGTGTTGTGAATGTCAGTGTCGATGGTTTTCGACTTCATCTTTAATTGGGAGCGCACTACAGAGAATGGAAGAGGAATTATTTCTGATGTGAAAGAATGGCCGAAACGAATGATATTGAGACAGAATATGCGGAAACGTAAGCTCTAAACATTGTTAGTTAAAACGTACGCAGTTAAAATATATAGAGCTCTAGCTTTAAAATAATTAGCAAAAATTTTACCAATAAATGTTTGATTGATGTTGAAAAATTTGAAAAATTAAATGAGGATACTAAAGTAAGCATCAAGCAGAAAACAGGCATTGTTAATTTTTTGCAAATAATATGATGGCAGCTTAAGGTAAGTAACATCATAAGCACGTTCAGTAGCCCTTATTTTTAAAATCCTATTTCTAATCAATTGAAAGGAGATCACGGTAACGAAAGTTAGATGATAATATTTAATTGGAAAACGATAAGAACCTGTGCTAGTGATATGAAAACGACTGCGGGAAAATTCAGACTTCGAAGGTTCAATTGCGCGCTGATGTACGTGATATACTTGACTCTCGTTTCGTTTAAGCATGCGGGATCTGTTAATCAGTTTAAGTTTAGTGCCAATTTGACGTAGATAAGTAGATATATATATAAGTTATGCTGTATAGTTCACTTTCTTCACCTTACCAGTGTCAATTCTTGACGCGCCGAGGGCAAAGTATAACGACAATCGACTAATTATCAGCGTGACGGGTTCTCGAAACTCGATGCGTAAATGAAGAGATCGCTGGAGGAGTTCAGCTAACCTCGGGGGGAAGGATTTTCTCTGATCGAGATGCAGCCACGAACGCACCAGCGCCGCGTATATCGAGACGCAGCCACGAACGCACCAGCACCGCGTATATCGAGACGCAGCCACGAACGCACCAGCACCGCGTATATCGAGACGCAGCCACGAACGCACCAGCACTGCGTATATCGAGACGCAGCCACGAACGCACCAGCACTGCGTATATCGAGTCAGCAAAGTGAAATGCACCCACGCATTTCTAGCTATCATTTGTTTTCTCTTATGAGCACCTTTGTTAATTACCTCCTTTAACATTTATTTAGTTCATATTAGTTTTAATTTAGTTCGTAATTTATCTAACTTGACTGATGCCTCGATATTGTTAGTATTAGAATTGTTATTAATAACCGTAATAATAATACAATCGAGCCTCCTCAAGCCCGAAATCTCTTAATTTGTGCAAAAATTTATCTATTAACATTTTCATCATCCAATCGGGAACAAAGTGATACCAAATCGAAAAATCATTCGGAAGCGTAATGATGCGAAATAGAATTTTTTGGCAGTTAGACTTGCTCCAGTTCCTGACATCGACCTTACCCTCAAAATAAGTCAGAATGAGACACACCCTCAAAGCTTTAAAACTTGCCAGCACGAGTAGGAGAATAAAAAGGCTTCAAAAGGCGACGATGACCTTTGACGAAGAATTTCGCGATTGCTTGCAACTAAATAAGTCTATTTCCGTTTCCGAACGTAGTGACGCCCAACGCATTTGCTCGTCAGCTCTTAATCAATGAAAAGTTTAACCACTCGAAATCAGAAAAAAAATATTTTGAAGTAAAGCAATCAGCTAAGAGAACCGATTTATCATGATACATAGAACAAAAATGACAGCAGAGGAGGCAACGGGTTATAATTCCCGTGGACAAGACTGGAATGGTTAGAATGCCGAAAATTAACGTGCCTTAAAGTGCAAATTTTCGTGAATACTTTGCGAATGTAATTATTGAATTAAAGACACTCATTAAAAAGTTGTTGGTTAGAGAAGTCCTTTCTAGATGTCAAGAATTTTGCTAATTTATTTTATATATGACTAGAGAGATTAAAATTTATGTTTAAAAAGATAAACATGCCTCCGGTTCATATATGTCGTGCATACCCAGGATCTTGAGTGCAGTGAGTTTGGGCTCGTAACACGCGCGGACTTGCATTCGATAAGCAACGGTTCATTATTTCCTTATGATATTAAATTAATATTTATTGCAATCGAACAGATTTTATGTAGTCTAGTTCATTATTATTTATTATTTTCAATTTCACTCATCAAAAATATCGTATTACAAGGGAAAATGTACAACAAACATAACATGCTTTCTATTTTTCTGAAAAACAAGGCGTAGATCAGTTAAAATGCTAGTACACAACTTGCCACGTTTATTATATTCTATTTTACATGAATTTTACATGAAAATAGCTCACCTGCGTAGCGTCTGAGTACGGTGTGTTCGAGTCCTTCTTCACGGCCATGGAGCCGAAATTGGTGCTAAGTGGTCGAGTCTTAATTTCTGGATCGTCGTTGTGAAAATATGGAAGCATCTTCACAGTGAGTGATCTGGCAATCTACTCGAATTCATTGGAATAGTTCCAGTAACTGTTACACAAATTTCCCTCCTGCCTTTATGAAATCCAATAAACGACTTTTACACTCAGCTCATTACCAAAGAAAAAGCTTGAAATGATGTTGACTATGCTGCACAGTATGGAAAAAATAAGAATTTACTCTCTGATTTTTTATTAGAGCCTTTGTGTGGTTTAAGAAAACGTCAAATCTATTTGATCATTAATTCTCAACTCCTTATAGCGCCTGAAGGATTTTAATCAACGAAAAATCATGCTAATTATTTCATTATAATGTTATTCGCTCACTGAAGCGGGTTAAATGGATTCCATTATAAACTTAATAATTATCCAATGATGTCAACGTACAACAATGAAGTCGGATGTGAATCCAATTTTAGTGATGGTCGGCAAGCATATAAGATCAAATGTGCTCTAAAAATGTTTTACAAGACAGAGCATATCACACATAAAATCTACAGCACTGATGCCCAGATATATACAGGATATTGTATACTGCAATTTTGTAATGTCCGATGTATTAACATCGGACTGGCATGCTGTTGTTCAATACATTTATTAAATGCAGTAATCTATAATGATATTAAAATATGAGGCTATCAGTTATAAGCATGATATTACATGCTTTGCCTACTGTCAAAACATGATTTGATTACTTGATAAAAAAACATAGACTATACAACATCGGCGACTCATATTCTGGCCGGTTAATGTTCAAGATCTCTTGTCACATACATTGACATACATATATGAGATAAACTGGAAGTTGACAGCAACTCACAGGCATCCTGAGCAAAGCTGGTTATCTACTAATCTACCCTCTTCATTCAAATTTCACTAATTTCTTAAATTCACACGGAAATAAATTAGTAACACGAGTTCAAATGAAAAATCGTAACGCTCAATTTCTTCACTCTATACCAAGTATTTCAAGAAAGATGACTCAAATTAGACATTCATTCGTTTTAGCTTCAGCTTTCTAAAATTTTTGCAACATTTGTAAACAATAATTAATTTCACGTTATCAAAGTTCGTTTCTTGCAGCTTAAAACGATACCGGGATAACACGAAAAAAGTTCACAAATATTGTTAGAGTTCTCGAGCGGACGCCATGCCTCGGTTGTGTCGTGCTCCGGAGGTAGTACACCTCACCATGCACTCCAACCCTTGCCAAGAAAACTACTGAGCTCTGACTTGCAAGACCAGTGCATTTAAACCACCCAACCATGGAAACACGGGCACACTTTTGTGCCATGAGCGTCACTTCGATCTCAGCGTCATTAAGGTGAGATAGATGTACTGCCTTCCTTGATCTCATGGGATTAGTTAAATAAATTCTGATGAATGGAAGTGAAGTATTTCCTATGAATTTTATTGGAAATCTCGAGAGTAAACCTTGTTCTCATATATTCGAATTCTGGTCGATATTTTAAATGGAAGAACGTGAACGTTTAGCCACGCGTATCTCTTATAAGAACCAGAATAATCCTATAAATTGATGTATTTCTTACACTCGCTGCAAGAAAATCAAATGTTATGTAATATTTAATATTTACATAGGTCAAATCCAATATTTAATTCATGTTAAATTAACTGTATATCGGAATCACGTAATACAAATTCTATTGTTAGTGTGAATTACTATCATTTATGACCCAGGATAGATTTTTTTTCGAGCCTCTTACTATTTTTTTCAAGCATCCTACTATAAAACCTGAAAAAATAGTCCTATATTGTTCTTTAATGCTCTAGAGCTCCTCAACGGTATAACCGAATATAAAAATCACTATCTCTTCAACAGCTGAAGTTGCACAATGAAAATAAAAAATATGCTGTTTATACGAGAAGTTTGGAGTACAGCTACCACCATCATCAGCCATTATTGCACTATTTAGCTTGGCGCGCTTATTAATTTGACTTTTATCACGTCACTCTACCTGAAATGGAATCTGCTATGTTCTCAAACAAGATTTTACCTTCCAAGCTTCCTTCAGTGCTTTCTTTTCTATTTATGAAAAAAAAGGAAAGATGACATGTAAAGATGAAAAAAAGATGTGACATGAAAAATGAAATGCAACGATGATTTCAACAATTATTTTTCAAATTTCTTTCGGCACTCAATTTATTTGTCAGTAAAATGCATAAAAAAGTTTTATTAATAATTTAAACTAATTTCGATCATTTTTTTGAGTAAAAAATAATTTTGTGTGTCAAATGGCCTGCAAACACACATCTATGCCGATCCACACATGCTTGGTCAATACATCCATCTTTAGTGATAAGTGCAGAAATGTGTTTACATGTATTGATACTCTGATGAACTTTTAGGTTAACTTTTGAATTGGGCATTAATTACAGTAGTTTAATATACAGGAAGATTATACGTGTAAATATTACAAGAAGTGAGTCATATGAAGCGCGATGAGCAGCATCAATAAAAAGCTAGCATTTTTATGAGATTTTTTATCGAATGCAGCTCATCATTCATAAAAATTTCACTACTCCTGGACAATAATTCTCCTGAAACCTAACATGACCGCGTGTAACAAAGCCGCATGTTTCGGTCTTCTTTTACTAGAAATAAATGAGATCGATCAATCACAGCTATGATATCCCGTATGAAGCTTTGTTGCCTTTAATGTAGAGCTCATCTTCAGTTCATGATGCGTTGTTACAGTGTTGCACAACTCGCGTGCTCTTTGCGTAACGTACTTATAAAGGAGATGCTTTGGAAACACGACCATAGTAGCGTGGCTGCTTGATGGACTTCAACAATCCTGGCTGACTATGGGAGAAAAGAAGAGTTCCATGCATGGGAGGGTTAGACAAGATTGCCAAAATGAAAAGTTCCAAATGCCTTACATGATCCTTGAAAGATTTATGCAATGTATTTGACAGATCAACCTCATACTGCATGTAGTTTATTTTCGTAACTATTAACGTTCTTTAATCTATGCGTCGAATTTTCTTTTCCGTCTGTCTCATGTTCAGATGAGATTCAGGGACAGGTTGATATTGTTGCTGCATCTCCAGTGTACGTTTTTAGAGTGCGCAGGATGCAAAAATTGCACGTGGGTGTGGTTTTCAATGGAATCTTGCAGGCGACATCGCGCACTTACATTGCATGCAAAATTTGCTTCCGATCCCAGCTAGTATGTCAGGGATAGTGAATGCAGCAGCCTGTAGACCAGCCACAAATGACGGTCTAATGCTTCTTTGGAATTGACTCCAGAAAGGACGATAGCAATCTCGCCAAAATGGAATCATTTAACAGTGCCTAGTAAATCTGGAGTAACTTGGTCTGCTAGAGTGCGCAGATCAGAACAAATTTCGACGACTCTTCTGTGAAGAGAACGAATTAACTGAATTTCGTCGCAGATGAGGCTCAATTGTTAGAGCCTGACTGAGGCTTGATTCCGAGTTGACGATCATGGGTGAGAAATATTGCTTGGTCGCTAAATAGGCAGTTGATGGCAGCAGAAATCTAAGGTCTTTGGAAAAATCACCTGCACTGAAGTCACACTCATTTAAATTTATATTCTCCCAATATATGAGGTTCATAAGTTCTTATTTTCCATTTTCCATTTATTTTAAATTCGTTGCATTTTATCTCGTACTGACCACAGGTCTCAGGCGCAAACGAGGCCAAAATTACTTGCAATAAACATGGATATAAATGATGCTGAAAAGTTTGCACACGTATTGTCTACGAAATGAATCCTTCAACAACGAAATACTTCATTTACCGGCAGCACCCGCACAACGCTTCTCAAAGAAAAAAAATTAAGCCGAAAATATTGTATCAATGAATAATTTTATCATGAGAGATTCTCAGGAAGCATGCATACATAGCATATGACTAGGAAATCTTAACATTCTAAACTTACTATTATTATTACTATAACCATTCTGTAAAAGCGATGTTACACTACGAAGCTTCGGCAATTTTAAGTTCTCTGACCAATTTATTTCAGAAAAGTTTTACGTTTAAAATTTAAAATTGCACGAACCAAGTATTTTATTTTTCATACCAAAAATCTGGATTTCACGAGCAAGATTGGGCGAAGGAAAGTTCACGATCCATGGGCACTTCTTTTTAGAGCATATTTGTGAAGAATAGTCGATGCGACTCGGAGATTTGACCGTAACTGGAATTTTTTCTTAACAAGCTGAACTGTAACACAAACACTATCTACCCGAGGATATTCTGTTAAAGAATAAAAGTCAATTGGGTTCATGCAGAACGATTTAGAAATATTTTCGCCCGTAAAATCTTTACAGCGAAGAGCATGATATTTTCGTTGGAGATGAACACGGTCAGTCCATCTCGACTCTCCTGTAGCGAAGAGTGCATGTTTTAGAGACCGTCTCTTAATTCATGAGTTGCTTGACATCCTTCTTTAGAAACAACCATTGTTTGTGTTTTTTATTTGCAAGCCTGTTTCACCCGTTACTCTGGAAATAGAGGCCGCTGGGTCGTGATCTAAGGTATCGTTAACACTTCATAGATCGGCAGGAGAATGCAGGCTCTCGAACTTTTTTAAGATATTGTCGGAACCTTCGTCGCTTTCCAAAAGCGGGCAAAATCTTCTGAGACCCAACGAGTCGCTTAATTTCTTTGAAAAAATTGGTATAAAGTAACGCGAGTGCAGGGAAAACTTTTAAGTCATGCGTCAGGGGAAAGATAGCAATACATTTTATTCGTACGTGGTGGATTTACGTTCAATAGTATGCAGATATAGTCATTGAAAATTCTTCACGATTGATTGTTACTATCTGATTTTTTTTGCAATTGTAGGCACATGCAGCATCTGTTTGTTCTAAAAGACAGGCCCAATATCATCTGTTAGACTGATCAATTAGCTTTGATTCTCAAAATCAACTTATTTTGGATACAGTCGACATGAACGTATTCACATTTTATAAGAATTCGTAGTGCATTTTTATATGAAAAGGCATCAATTGAACAGTGTCATATTATTAAATAATTTCATTTTGGTAGCTTGAAAGATGCGCACCGAACGAAACTCTAAACAAAATTTACAATATGTAGCAGCTGATAAATTTTTTCTCATTAAATTTCCTCCTTAGATCTCCAAGTACGTTCGTGCATATCAAAGAAATTTTTCCAGCCAGGCTTCCATTCAGTTCCTGTAGCTGCAGCTGAGAGAATATCTGCATTTGAGCGGAGTTCCGTCGGTCTCGCCGCACGCCTACATATTATATGCCAGCTATCGACAATTTAAGTGGTGCCATAGAGTCGTTATCGCGGGGAATCCAGCATGCGTTTTCGCGAGTTTGTCTTGAATTTTTTCCGGTTTTAGGCGCATCTTAGAAACCCATAAAGTATCGATGAATCTTTAACGCTCGCAGGTAGAGTGCGGTTTTCTTACGCACGATTTAACCCACGCGAACTGAAGGATCTGTAATCTTCCCTGTGAATTTTGGCACCTTCAATTTAGTATCACGGCCTGATTCATGGTTTTTAACGCGCCCGCGAACCGAAGAGGCTTGCGAGTCTTGCTCCATGCTTTTGTATGAACCCAACGGTGGCTGAAAGGAAATAATGGGACGTTTTCAATCACATAAACTTGTATATAACCCACATATACACTTAAAATTTGAGCACATTTTTTGTGAGTATCTTGCACTTCTGCTCCAGAGAGGAAAGAAAGAACTGACCTGAAACAAAGTTCATTCCCTCAGTCCCGTCTTGCAAAACGGATGCAACTTCGTCTTGGCAATTCCAACCAATTGCCCCGCTCTGTGAGGTCAAATTTACGAGAGGTGTTGAATTTTCTGAATGCCTTGTTTAAACTTCAATTACCATCAACGCCAGCAAGCTTTCAGCAATTGTGAGACCACGTTCTCCAAAGACGTAAACTCGGGATGCGTTTGACTTCATTTGACGCCATAATTTTGATCGCTGAAAGTGCGCGAGTAATTTTGACGCCATAGCTTTAAGCCGCGGCGCTTGCGATAGTCTAAGGAGACGTAGAGGCGTCCTGTATCAGCGACCACGATCTGGCGCGGACGGGATGCCACCTTGCCAGCTAACGCGCTGCCGATGTTTATCATAAGCCATATTAACCACGATCCGGATTGTTTCGGGGGATATTTATGGCCCTGGATATGTGCGATGTGATCGATAAACGCACCACCAAAACACGCAGCCACGAGGCCGCTCTTCGCAGCGTTGCGAGGAAACTTTCTACATTTTTTCCATAAACTTGAAGACTTGCAGTGAATGCAATCCGAGGCGCCCCAAACTGATGCCTTCATGCATCTTAACGAAAAGTCCCATCTGAATTTCTAGCTCATTTCTCGTATCTTAAGTTTGAGTTAACCTCACCCTAATCGATAGTCGAAGAAATCCTCAAATCTAGTAATTTCTGTCTTAAAAACAATCATTATTTTTATTCCAACATATACCAAGGCCATTTACAAGATGCAAAATAAATTATTTACTCTCTGATGCATGTAAATACATGCGATACATGTAAATACTGATTTAGTTCAATTAGCAACCTTGGAAACCAAAATGGAAACACATTGGGAATACAATTGACACATACGAACAAACTCAATTTTTTGACCCGCGGTCTCTTATAGCTCCGATTTGCTCCATTATTCAATTTTAAATTACCGTTTGCGTTATTTTTCTTTAAATATTTTGAGACTTCAGATACCAGGAGCTGTCAATGCAGTGCCGTGATGCCATGAAATGCACTATTTAGTCATTTAGTCACATGCTGTGTGCCAGGTGAATATGAGGTCGTTCATTCATATAATCATATCTACAGGTTTGGTTGAAGACCAGAGCATACTTTTTATTTACGATTTTCTTATTGTTTTTTTTCGATAAGGCAAACGAAATTTCTAGCTGGAGCTTGGAGATCGAAAAGCAGATTACCGAATGACATTTTATTGCAGTTTGCAGTTTGGTCTTCAACCAAACCTGTATAAATGAAGAACTTCTGCCTACTTACACTAATAATCATATCTGCAAACTAATATTATTACTTTTGGTTTACTTCACCCTCCAATTCGTGCAGGACGTGGAAAGTGTTATATCAAGTGTTGCATAACACGTTTTAGGAGCATTTAACGAAATAAATGAGATGTAATGTCGCAAAAAATGATCGATTCTAGCTTTTTCAATTGAGTGTCTTTAATTGAGTGTTTAATCAATCGTAAATTGATAATTAGGTTTTCTCATTATAGAAAGATGATTGCATTAGTATTGAATTCCGATGAGTCATAAAATATTTATTTTTCACTCAATATTTATACAGTGATACCTGAAAGTCATTGCGATTTGACTTACAAAATTAAAAACATAACTCAGTACTCACTGCAGTGAGTGACAGAGAGCGCATTTTCTCGTCGACGAAAACTTGAGGTCTCGGACAGACGGACGGACGGACATGGCTAGCACAATAGTGCATTTTTCCATAAATGAGAAAATGCGCTAAAAATACAATTGCATTTAATTCAAGAAAATGCAAAAGCCAACCTCATTATGAAGTATATAGCTTGAAATTGCAGCCACTGCCTATTATGTTAGCTTTACTCGATGTGCGGAGCCTATTCCACTCCTATCCGGATCCGGTTTTTGATCTGAGGTCAGAGGTTATAATCTTCACCGTTCCACGTTCCTTTCTTTATTGGGTGAAGTTTATAAAGGCGCTCGAAACTGCAAAATGGATTCGAGAAAAACAACCAAATAAATCGTTTCCAGATTAATTAGCATCCTAATATTAAAATTTAGAAAAACTGGGAAGGCAGATTAGAAAAATACCGAAAATAAAATGTTTTCACGGCTAACGAATCGTAAATAAATTTTTTCAAATTAATTAAATTTAGTGTTGACTTTGTTTTTAAGGAAGTCAAAATAACTGCGAACTAATAAGCATGATGCATGTCAAATCACGTCAATTGTCAACAAATTTTCTGAAGTTAAATCTGAATCTCGCAATTTTAGATTTGTAATATAGATTTGAGAGGCCCAGTTAGGAACAGGATTGAGGATCCTACCTATATTTACAAAGTGACATAGGAAGAAATTCTCATCTCGATTTCAGCTTCATACCCCGTACGAAACTTCTCTGTCATTCACGGTTTGTTTTCGTTTTGATCAATATATAGTCTGAAAGTATTAATCTAAATTCCGTGTAATAATTTAAAGATTGATTTCTTTTCTCATTAAATCACCACCTAGAATTTTATCATACACTAATTTCTATGTTTATAAGGTAGCATCACATAAAACTGATCCTTGTTTTCCAAATACCCGTTTAGTTGGTTGAGACATTAAAATTAATATTATGCCTGGTCTTATGCCCATCATTAGTTGAACCCCATGTGTGGGGATTATTTTGAAGTCGTTCTGTAGATAGAAAAAAAAAATTATACGCCAAATGGCCTTTAGACAAACCGTTATCGCTTTCATGACACTTATTTCTTTCCAGAATTCATTTTTATTTCAATTTATTTTCAATATTTTCGTGCGGGGTTCACACATATGGACTATTCAGCGGTGCACAGTGCGAATGGATGACGCTATTGAACTGTGACATGGAGCACCTTCCTTTGAAGTTCAATGGACCTATGGTGCACCTTTGCAGCCTCTGATAGAATTAATTTGATTCAGGCGATCTTTTGATAAGACTCATCGATATCCTTTTGGTCTAACCGGTTGCCTTCTATCGCCGATCAGGTTCTTCTGTGGTCGCATTGGCCCAGGCGATACATCGAGTCCCATATAGCGACCTTTGAATAATAAAGAGATGCTTTGATCGTCTCCAGCATTTCTTTTATGGTACTTTCAAATGTATAATCATTTCGAATCTAAGCATTAATTTGAAACCATACGTTCAATATCATTTAGAATACTTTTAATTGCGGATATGTGAGCTCCATAATTCATATTGCGTCTCATGTGACAATGGACAAGAGTTTTCAGAATAAAATTTCAATCTGAATTATCTTGAGTTGAATTCATCCGTTATTGAGACGCATAGAGTGATGCAGGCTTCGATCTCCGGTATTTTTATCATTTACATTCAAAATTAGGCTACCGCACGGACGCGCAATTTCTATCTGACTCAATATCCGTGTCGTCAGAACAGATATTGAGTGAATTATCAAACACTAATTATGTGAATATTTTGTTTTCACATATTATAATTTTATCACATTAATAACTCAAAATTTTCCCAGTATAAGTTTCTAATGTGGTAGACAAAATTTCGGAACTTTTTCGTACAGTAAATACTCGACTTTATTTGAAATACAAAATTTCAATTTTGAAATACAAAATTTCAATTTATTTGAAATACAAAATGTGTATAGCTTTGATGAAAATCTTTACTACAGCCGAACAAACTAAGCATTTGTTGTGCCACTACAATTTTCCCTTCAAAACAGTTAGTGGTTGAGAAGGAGAAGCGGCGAGAGACAACAACCGACGCAACCTCGTGATTACTTGTCATCAGTCCTGTAATTTCCCGAGCAAATAAGAAGACTTCAGATTAGTTTGTTTGTCATTACACGACAGGCCGAGTTTAACTGAACTAAATGACTCTATCCCAAGTCTGATGCCGATATTTACTGTCAGGTACAAGGCGCACTTTTGCCCAGACATCAATGAAGGAAATTGTTTGATCGTCGATATTTCCCAAATAAGAGACAAAAACTAGCGGTTACATCTCACGTGCCTCGAGGGACAGAATTTACAAATTACAAAAGTTCAAAGGTAGTTTCTTCAAAAATAAAATTAATTATAATTACGTGATGGAAAATAAAATTCATGGAAACATATAAATGAGGATAAACTAAACACTAACTACAGGAAAATTTTAAATGATATGTAAAATATAAGTGAAAACTGAATTTAAGTGGATTTATTATCACTTCCTTTGTCTAAAATAAATTCAAAATTCATCAAATTTTCTAAGTCCAAAACATTATTCCAGCTTCCGTGCCGAAGGTAGTTTTTCTGTACCATCAACATCTTCGGTGACTCGATCAGATATGCTTCATAATTTATTAATACCCTTAGAGAAAAAAACTTTCATGACCAGATAAAAATATCTCCCAACCACAAATTCCGTGCCGAAGGTAGTTTTTCTATACCATAAACATCTTCGGTGACTCAGATATGCTTCATAATTTATTAATACCCTTAAAAAACTTTTATGATCAGAAGTAAATATCTCCAAACCTCAAATTCCGGGCCGAAGTTAGTTTTTCTATACCATAAACATTTTCGGCGACTCAGATATGCTTCATAATTTATTAATACCCTTAGAAAAAAAACTTTTATGATCAGATGTAAATATCTCTCAACCTCAAATACACTGCAACAGAAATTGTGAGTCATATGGGGCAGCGAAGTGAGGTGAAGTGTGGCGTATGTCGCGTCTCGTGCTGCCAGCTCTAAACGCTCCGATGCTCGCTCGGTATTCTCGAGCTCGCGCGGTGTTCCCATGCCATCGGACGATCATTTGCTAAGCCTCCGCTGCTACTTTGATTAAAAAGATACATTCAAATCAGCAAAGAAGGCTTACGAGTCCAAGCAACTCTTTAGCCATTCATCAGCGCCCACGTTACGGAAGAATGCTCAGGGATACGTATTGTAAAAAATTGTTACATTTTCAGAGTACCAATTCTGTTTGAGTGATTCAATCGTTAACATAAGTTCATTTTTTAAAATGAATTACGCATAGTGTTTGCAAAAATTCAACTCGTCCACGTATCCTGGAAGAGCTGCCATTGAATCATCAGAAATCTGTGATTTATTATGTGTGAATTCGAAACGGAAATAACTTATTCGTCTATATTAGTTGATGTGCAATTCAAACTATACAGCCAAACGCTGCAATATTACTTACATATATACAAGTAGCAGCCCGTGCAGCACTGTTATTTTAAAGTAGCAGCCCGTGCAGCACTGTTATTTTAAAGTAGCCGCCCGTGCAGCACTGTTATTTTAAATCCTCTAGAGGTTCAAAAGACCTCGGTAGACCTCAGGCCTCTAGATGTTCAAAAGACCTCCGTAGACCTCAGGCCTCTAGAGGTTCAAAAGACCTCCGTAGACCTCAGGCCTCTAGAGGTTCAAAAGACCTCCGTAGACCTTAGGCCTCTAGAGGTTCAAAAGACCTCCCTAGACCTTAGGCCTCTAGAGGTTTAGATGACCTCCGTAGACCTCAGGCCTTTAGAGGTTCAAAAGACCTCCGCAGACCTCAGGCCTCTAGAGGTTCAAAAGACCTCCGCAGACCTCAGGCCTCTAGAGGTTCAAAAGATCTCCGTAGACCTCAGGCCTCTAGAGGTTCAAAAGACCGCCGTAGACCTCAGGCCTCTAGAGGTTTAGAAGACCTCCGTAAAGCTCAGGCCTTTGGTGGTTTAAAATACCTCCGTAGACCTCAGGCCTTTAGAGGTTCAAAAGACCTCCGTAGACCTCAGGCCTCTAGAGGTTCAAAAGACCTCCGTAGACCTCAGGCCTCTAGAGGTTCAAAAGACCTCCGTAGACCTCAGGCCTCTAGAGGTTCAAAAGACCTCCGTAGACCTCAGGCCTCTAGAGCTGTCTCTTATACACATCTAGATGTGTATAAGAGACAGGTGCAGCACTGTTATTTTAAAGTAGCCGCCCGTGCAGCACTGTTATTTTAAAGTAGCCGCCCGTGCAGCACTGTTATTTTAAAGTAGCCGCCCGTGCAGCACTGTTATTTTAAAGTAGCAGCCCGTGCAGCACTGTTATTTTAAAGTAGCAGCCCGTGCAGCACCGTATCTGTAAATTAGGTTGCATCCTAGGCTGTTTATTGTGAGCATCCAATTATTGAGGATGACCAGGCCTTTCCTGAGCAGTTCTCGTGAACATTCTAATCAAGTTATCAACCTTCATCATAATTCCTCTCAGAATTTTAAGTCAACTCCTAAAAGTAAATCAATAAAAGCACCTGCATAGCAACATTCAGCCATCAGTTACTTTTTTGTTATGTTTTATCGGTGATTGTCATATTTTTTTTTCGTTAATGCTCGTTTATCTATAGTGACTTATAATGAAAGTTCAATATTGATTTATTTATGAATATTCACTTATTAAAATTAGTTGAATGATTTAAACCTTAAGTTTTATTATTAATTTTAAAATTTTATTCCGACTTTCAGGGGCCAGCTTGAACAACTTGAACAACAGCGGTGCAGTTGAGTAAGAAGTTCGGGCTTCTTTTATCTCAAGTTTATTCAGGGCAGGAAACGTCTGAGAAATAACTGCAAGTTGCCCATATGTAATCTGCGGTTCAAAATATATGCATTTGCAGGCCGATAGCCATGGGACTTTTTATAATAGTTTTACATTAAATCAATATTCCTTGAGGCGAACCTAAATTTTAGGTTATTTCTTAATTATAGACAAGGCGAAGTCCATCGCAGACTTGTTGCAGCTACTGATGCGTGAAAAAGACAAGTTTGAAGCTCTCATTTAATAATATAATCGCCTACTTATGAGACTCGAGGAAACTTACGAGTCGGACATTGATCTAAACGATGCAGTTCTTCCTAAAAGATTCCAAAATAGTAAAAGTTCTTCATTAGGAAAAAATATGGACCTGGTATCTTGATGAGGCTTGTGTTCCATGGGGGCAACTGCCTAATGATTGCTCCTTACTACAGAGGCGTAGTTATTTACTCGCACATTTCGAGTCAAATTTAGTTGATACCTGGATGAAAATCTTGTATGTATCAAGGTATTGCTTTTCTCGTGTTTATTTTCTAGCAATAATCAGATTACAAAATATTCTCTTGATAAAAAAGTATGAAATTTTTGCCTAATTTTATCAGTTAATTTGAAAGTTCTACACACGCTAATCGAACTTCCTCCATGATTTTATGATTTAACGATGATGTATCAGCGTCATAAATCACAGTTTATTATGTTGGCCCCCCGAAAATTAAGTGAACCTGCAAAAGTTGTTGCATTTCGTGGATCGTAAAGTTAGAGCGGAATGTCGATAAGGGAAGAGGCAGCAAGTAACCGATAAAGCGCCCAGTCGTCACGCTTGATCGGCTTGCCTAGCCGCACCACCCATCGTAGTATATGGGATAACTAAAGCCAGAGACAAGCATTGACACAGACCCATTACTTTCTTAACTGTACATAACAATTCCTGAGCACTGCTAATAGTCGAATTTGCTCACTAATTCCGACGAGCTTGCATGGTAATGTGGTATTACTGGGGCTAGTATTTCAAGATACGTACAGAATGGGACATGTAAGTCTGAGGTAAAGTTGCATTTCATTGCTCAGCAGACGAAGGTGTCGACCTGAAGTCTCGACAGTTCAAAATTCAAGGTTCGTTGGTTTCAATGCGACCCGGGTTTATGTTTCCTCGGCTTACATTGCGACAGAAATTTCTTGCAGGTTTGAGTTTCTGATAGTTCACATTAAATTTCAACACTTCTTGACGACCTCAGGCGAGAACGATACAAGATTTTCCATGTAACGCAATGTAAAATTAATTTCCATCACACTCTAATTGTTTAGTTAAATGATTCGTTAGGGAAACTGTTTCATTGGTTCTGATTGATGATGGACAATATTTTTTCTCTATATTAAATAGTGATAAAATTAACTTGAAATCCACAAATATTATTGTTGTATTAGATGCGAAAATTGGTAGAAAAATCTGCATTTTTACCGTTCGGAGAAGTCACCATATAAAAACTATTTCAATGCAAAAAACTACCTAGTTATTAACTGATCATCGTTTCTTTATTTTTAGAGCTTACATGATTCCTATAAACTTTAGAGTAATTAGAGCATGTTTGACTAAATATACGCTATTCGTCTAGCAGGCGATGCGTTTATAAGTAAGGTTTTTCAATTCAGTGTATTTCTGCTCGCCGATGGCTGTTAGGCCGAGGATTCATTACTTACCCTTGGCAGCAAGTTTGTTGCAGTTCTGAGTTAGGACACATGCTGAGCGGTAAGATATGAAAATTTGTGTACTTGCCATTCTGAGGTTTTAAGTAATTTTAGCGTGACAGCTTAAGTACTCAACTTCACTTTTTATCTGTTGTTAATACTCGGCTAAGATGCAACCAGTAATTCCGCATCCACTTAATATTTGCGACCGAGTTACATTAAAAATTTTGGCGTCGGAGTGGAAAATACTATTTTGTGTCAACGCGCTGGAATTTTCATAGGCGTGGCCATTTTAACCGTGTTATTTAGGGATTGGTGAAAAGATAACGTACTGGAGCAACAACTTCGTGATTTTTATCCCCGCTCCCTCCATTGAATATAACTTCGTTAGCATAGTAAAAATTCATATATGATGGAAGTGGACATAATTTAAGGAGAAAGAAGGCTCATGAAATATAAGTTAAGATGAAAGCGAGATACGTTGCTCCGCTGACTGAACATCAAAGCTCTGAACATCGCCTGATGGACAGATTATATCCTAAGAATAACAGGGTTCACATAAACACCCTCTTTTCCTGGGTGATATCATCTATTTCTTGAATTTTGCTTGACCTAATAATACAGATATTCTTGATAAGTCATCATAATGTCCTTTTTTGCCTTATTTCTAATTACTCAATAATTGCGCTAAAGGGACGTTTAATTTAGCCCAGCAAAACATTTTCCTCGCAGAAATGAACTTATCGCGCGCAGAATAAAGTGATTTAAGCGTTCGCTCGTTTGAATCCAGTTGTTATTCCTTGACTTTTCTTGAAATTTTTTGCACAAGCCGATTCCAGATCAAGAGAATCTAAGTAAACACGGCTGGCCACAAAGCAATGTTGACCAGCCCATTAGAGGTTCAAAAGGCCTCCGCAGACCTCAGGCCTCTAGAGGCTCAAAAGACCTCCGTAGACCTCAGGCCTCTAGAGGTTCAAAAGACCTCGGTAGACCTCAGGCCTCTAGATGTTCAAAAGACCTCCGTAGACCTCATTAGAGGTTCAAAAGACCTCCGTAGACCTCAGGCCTCTAGAGGTTCAAAAGACCTCCGTAGACCTCAGGCCTCTAGAGGTTCAAAATTCCCGCCTGTTTTTTTTAAACGTTTTGATTTACAACCAGTCGTTCAAAAAATATATATCGCATATGCTACACCCAAATACGTAAACTATATTTGAACAAGCAAGTTATTTAGAAAAAATATTAATAATTCAGCCCCGAATAAATATTATTTTTTTAGGTCAATAGCTACAAACACTCCGCCCCTTTTTAAAAGAAACTTATTTTGAGCGTAACATTTCTTAATTCCTCACAAAATATCATTCTGCTGCTCTTTAGTAGTCGTCAGGAGGTTGCACATACACGATTTGTTACACAACAACGCTGGAACATTTTTGGCTTTGGTTGCACGAATCTTTTTGGAACGCATCCTGTTTTGTCTCGTTTGTTTCGGACGGGAAGCCAAAAACCAAACTCGAGAGGGTGATGTGAAGGTAAATTATCCGAAAATAAAAAAAATTCAAAGTAGTTCGATGTTCGATGCCAGTGTAACGAACATCACAATCAGTTTGCTTGCCATTTTCGTGTTTATATCAAATCTGTGAAAAAATGTGGGTAAAATTACAGCTGTATGATTATGTGTGTTGAAGGCTGTGGCTACATTCGTGACCTTGCGAGTCTCTTAAGGATAATCATAAAAATATAAGATATTGCCTTCAAACATAGGAAGTTATACCATTACGAGCATAGAAGACAACGACTAATTTTGTGTAAATTAGCGTACCCATAGGTTGGAAAACTTTCAATTAATAATTAACCGAAGTTCAACCCTTCACGAGCGGGTGCATTACCCACATAGCCCATCACCCCATCCAGCGTGTGCAACCGAAGATCGACCACCCTTTGAGATGGGTGAGTGTGGGAACAAGGTTAATCCCAAGCTTAATCTGCAGCACAATTTGCCTGCGAATGAGTGATCTGACGTTTAGAATCAGTTCAAGGTAAGAGAGAGGCGGTGCTCTACTCCGGAGTCGTTGCAAGACGTGATCCTGTAGTGCCATGCTGGAGGACATTAGGAGAACTTTAGTCAGTTACTTGATGCTCTGATAAATTTCTTATGATAATTTTATTTTTAAAACTATCGTAGAAGATTTGTCATGTAACTGCAGGCTTCTCTTTAAATCTTTTTAGTCCTACTCTCGACTTTTTTCTAATCCGCAATTATCCTTCAATCAACCTTCTCAAACATCCTTCAAAACTTTATTTATTTTTCAGAAAAGATTCATATTTCAAATTGTTTTCCTGTTCATGATTTCCAAGCAATGCGGAAACTCTAGCTGTTCTTATACCCCCACCTAGATATTTCGAATTAAAACCTCAGCAAAGGTTTTCATTGACCCATGAATTATTTTTATTTTTAATTATTTTTCGTTAATACTGTCCCTCTACTGCGGTCACCTCGCTCTTAAACCCAACACCAGAGTATTTCGTGCTCAAAGATTCGCTAGTTCTCAGCGTGCACGAGCTGGAGGACAATAATTTGGTCTGCCCAGCCAAGCCTGGTCTGCTCTCAACACCAAGTAACCTTTCGCCTGGCGATTGAGGCTTCGACTTTCGTCCACCGGCCGCTCGGCGCGCTGTCACACGTCCGAAAGCTGGACTCCTTTCGTTAATCAAGCTCGCCGAGAGTGACTTTTTAACCCATGGTCCTCTTATTAGGCCATCTAGTGGTCAATTCTTAAAAATGAGCGCCTCATAAATGCCTGCTGCAGAACAGGCCTTCTTACTCATCTAAATGCAAGGCGCCTGACTTACTTTAGCTGTGGTCGCTTCGGTTCTCCGAGCACTCAAGGATGTCAAGCTTTACCATGCATAAGCGATCGTACATGTTTCATTAATTTTTTTTCGCTGGAGTAAAAGGTTTTTTGCTCATTCTTTTGAATGAAAATACACAAAATATTTTTACTATATTCTAACATACACTTTTTTTTTGCTCGTGCCTTTCATGCATTTGTTTCGTTAATTTCGAGAATAATTATGCTGTCATGCATTTAAATTTCGTTGATATTCATGCCCACTGGCAAACGAAATTTATCACATTTCTGCGCTTATACGATTTACCGTTATATAAAGAATATGATTAAGCTTGAACTAAAATTAAATTATTAACATCATGACGTTACACTGATGCCACTGATGCTATTCCTGCTTGAAAAATAGCACATTTAAGGAAAACGTGCAGTCTAGAGTGCGTTAACACTCTACAAGGTGAGGATCTTCGTGATCCAGTTCACGATGATGTTGTTCTTTGTTCTGATGGAGTTCATCGCACATGCTATTTTGGCGAGGTGAGATATGAAGGAAAATTTAAATTTTGTAAGCACGCTCTTCAGATAGATGAATCATGACCGTTACCCGCATGCTTATACATCAATGTCACCCTGGATAATGTCTGCGTGGCACGGACTTTGGCTCCGTTCACACACGCTTTCGCTGTTACCGCGAGTCTTCGTTACTCTTCAAGGCTAAGTCCAACAAGTTAGTAGAAGATCACTCCTAATTTGACATTTCAATACATGTTCCTTTGAATACAAAAGGCAGAGAAAGAGTGCTACTATAATGAGGATTTAACTTCAGAATTGTTCCAGAGATATCACTATTGAATTTTACTGCCAATACTGTAATTCGTATATAGTAAGAAAAGTCGTATATATTAAGTATTAGTATAGTAAGTATTAGTATGTAGTAAGTTCATGCGTCATTCTTCAAAAATATTTTATATAGTGCCAAAAAATGAAATAAATTAAACAGCAAAATCTTGATTTGTCCTCGTAGCAATCAATTGAAGAGTGTCAAATTAGTTTAAGAGAAGGACATTTTAGACATGCACCTAATCGTTTTACACAACAGCTTCTAACTCCGTTCATCTTGTCGCGTCGAGGCGAAGTCACGTAGTGAAAACAGCGCCCAACTTCAGCGACCTCCGAACGTCACTCCTGAAAACGGATCGTTGTTGGAGCTACCGAATCCGCAGAGCGCGGTCTGGCTCAGCTTAGCTTCATAATCCACCACGATTATAACACAGGATTGGATCAAACTTGTTTTTAATTCCGACATGGCCAATCACTACGATGATACTATGGGCAACAAAATCAAAAATTCATGCCGAGATTTGTTACAAAGCTCTGTTCATTTTGAGATCATGCATACACATTTGAGATCATCATGCATACATTTTTTCTGGTTGAATTTTTCTTTATTTTTTATTTTTTGGCAATAAATTCACTTCATCTGCACTTTTGATGCCAAAACTCAGAATGACATTAACTACATTAAATAAACTCTACGAGTCGCAAATATCTCGAAAATAACAAACCTTTTGTGATGAAATTCTTTGAAGTTGTGTATTAAGTATTGCATATGTTGACAAGTAAATATCTTCATGTAGATTTAAAACTGAAATCTCTGAGTATCTACATCCACGTCACTAAAACATTTAAAATCTCTTCAAAATAATTAATGGTAAACCCTGATCTATTGTGAGTTCTGGCTCTGGACATTTCTGTTCGTCCTCATGGCCTTATTTCCTTGAAATATCACATCCTATTGCATAAATCAAATAATTCTTAGGGTAAAGAACATGGAAGTAAAGCATTTTTCCTAATGAGGGCGAATGGCAGGCTACATTCCGACATGCTCGTCGGAATGGCTTCATCACGCATGAATTTAAACAGCGAGGCGTGTCAACTCGACAGGTCCATGTATTCATTCATAGGGCAGATGTTCCCTTAATGGTCGTTCTCACCATAGTGCCGAGATCCGTGTCAGGACTATATAGACGAATAGGCGAAATTGCCTTGTTGTCTTTTGCGCTTTCCTAATTTTCGTATAACGTGTCATGTTTTTTTGTTTGTCATGTTTCACGTAATATTTTTTTGGACCTTGTTAAATAGTAATTAAAATAACTAAACAAATTATTTTTATCCGTTCTGACTGTTTAAAGTTTTTACCTATTGTAAATAATTTCATAATGTGAATCATCTATGAATTAAATCTCAGAGTAATCCACTAATTACTTCTACCTCAAATGCCAACTAAATGAAGTTTGAAGCTATTAAAACATATCCTTTTCCTTACCCTAACCTAGTAGTTACAAATCATCTAAATGGTGAGAGATTCAGAAATAAATGAAAGCGAAGACATATTCTTAACTGTCATAGCTGACCCGTTCATAACTGAGTTTTATTCTCAAGTCTCAAGGTCCCTTGAAGACACACTTACATATAACGTGTGCGACCCGCGCGACCGAGAGATGTAAAGAAGTGCTTTGCGTTGATGTCCGCGACACCAGAACGTGCCATTTTTGTCAGTACGAGTCGCATTCGTTGGCATTACAAGTACATGATTTTGGACGGGGTTCGCCGAGTGAAGAAGTTGAGGAGGAAAGTTTCGTGTTGTTCATGGCTTGTTAGCGCTCGAGCTGCTGTCGTGATCTGCACATTGGTGCACTGTATCTCATTATTACGCGGGTTGCCCTGCTCGGCCGCGAGCCTCTTCAGCAGAGAACGAAGATCGAAAGGCCGTTCCAATTGTATTTTTTTCTGAGGGGGAAGCTAATCTAAATAGAAAGTGTTACAATATATGTAAAAATTCTTTGAAAGGTCAACTTGGAATTTATGTCCGGAGCATGACGTGTTACTACGGCTGATTTTATTGGAATTATTTATGGACTGTCCAATTTATGTTGAAGGCTACGGGATTAATTTCTGTAGCATTTATTTATAATCCTAAAGATTTCCTTAATGCAGAGCAACGCTTATTCACAGTGGATCCGCCGCACGCTCCATTCAGATCGGAGCAAATTTTTATCCAAATAAACCAACTTAAAATAACTTTCACAGCTCTGAAGCCTAACTTGTTCGACAGTCTTCCAAAAATTGCAAAGACGATGTAAAAATAAACTCTGGAGCGTGTTGAGAAAAAGTGCCTGAAACGTACACTTGGTCATCAGTGCAAATTATCGCTGAGAATTTTAAACAATATGCTATAAAAAAACTTCAGGCGATATCCTATGGAGAACTTGATTTTTGTATCGCCAAATTTGTTGGTGGTTTCTCCGTAGGCGCGCTGGCGGCTGATCACGACAACGGTTCGGAAATGACGGAGCCGCGACAGCTCTGCCGTGATCTTCTTCCCATAATGCGGGTCCGTTGAGAACTTTTAGTTGATAATTAAATCATGAGGCGCCTGGGCACGGAACCTTCATTGTTTTTGACGGCACTAACGTGCGGGTAAAATGTGGTGTGCATGCCTGTGCGTTGGTTCCCATCAGGCTAACTCGATAGTTCAGGGCTGAAGAAAATTCTGAGCGATTTAACTGATGAGACTAAATTAGTTGAGTGAGTTTCATGTCGATTTGCAAGAAATTTTAAATGATTTTCAGGAATTTTTTCGAGGCGCTTTTTAATTCCCCTGAAATTTTAATTTTTTTCTTATATCAATTTGAAAGTGTACTTTAATAAAATCCACTTAAAATCAATACTTGATCATATAACATTATTTGCATGCATACAACCACTTGAAAAAGCTATCATTTGGAACGCTCTCAATTGTGAAATAGGATGCTAAGCAATCAAGCTTTGATCAGTGCAGAAGTCGAGCCTGCCACGAAGCTGTCACGAACTCAGCTTGCAAACAGATCGGCTCTGCCACTAGAGACGTCGTCTGAAGAGAAGTCTGTACACTTAACATCGATCTCGTGTGTAAGCGACATTCAAAGTCTGTACACTTAACATCGGTCTCGTGTCCTTCTCCAAACAAAGTTAAGAGCGACATTCAAACCTCGGCTGACTTCTGAAAAAAATGTCTGCTCTCACCCGCTGGGTGTCTATCACAAGTCTTGCCGGGACGTTTTCGCAAAGGTGAGAAATAGACTAGGAAGAAGTGTAACATGAAATCAAAATTGTGATAAAGAAAAAATTGAAAGTAAATTAACAACATTTGCCTTAGTGATAAAGTAAACAAATGACATTTCAATGAATCATTTAATTTTAATAATTGTATGTGCAAAACTTCAAATTAAAGTAACCGTAAACTATGACCTTATACCGTACAATACCAGAGTCACTTCCTAAATTGTAATAACTTAGATATTTACATGTACGTCCCTAAAATGATCTTGAATGTTTTAATTCATCCCTCTCCTGGCTTTCTCTGTGCACCACTACAAGTTATGAAACAAATTTTATCGCTGGAAATTTTCTAAAACATCTTGCATTAGGTAGGAAAAATATTGTTAAATACCTCAATTCAGATCATATTTTGTTTCAAACTTGAATTTAAATAATACGTCAGCGTCATTATGCTTCAACACAAAGGCCACCAAATTAATCGAGTGAACTAATCTTTCATAAGCGCAGCATTTTCGTACTTCATTGATGAATCAGGAAGTTACAGTCCATCATGTTTTATTGTGAATTTAGTCAAGGAATAATTTATAATTATATATTATATAATAACTATATAATAATAATTATATCATTTAAAGGAAACGTGCCAGCTTGAGTGACCTCATCGATGATGAACGATTCAGATCTGAATTATGAATTTGTTACATGACTATTTGTTAACAGCAATGCCTTCTCTTAAACTTATAAGATTTCTGTTAACAATTTTTAATATTGATTTCGTATTTCTTTATTGTTCGAAATCATATGTTTAATTCATAAACCCATTTTTGCAACTCAAATAGTACAGTATTTTCTTTTAAATTCAACGCTCAGACAGGAATGATCTACTATTCAGAAACCAATAATTTTTCTCTATTATTGATAAAATAACAATTTTGCAGACATGAAGTTGAAACAGCCCAGAAATTCTGCGTCCCGGTACCCCTAAGATAACGTGTATATTATCTAGACACGTTGAGTACCTCTGTACCGACCACATAGCGCTAAGGGTAATTGGAAAAAATCCCATTACCATAGAAAATTATCATATCAGACAAATATCTCGAGTATGCCTAGCAGGGGACGCGCATCTTTAGCATTTAACAGTCATGCCTGACGTTTTTGCTCATCTAAGGACCGCTGCAAAAGTTTTCAGACGCAGGCTTGGTAAATTTGGGCTCTTCAAGTCGACTAAATGTGCTTCTGCCATTGCTTTAGTTAGCCCACTTGACTTCTGAGAGAAGAAATTTGATCGCTGCTAGATCTTTTATATGGTAATCGAGCAGCGAGAAGTGAAGTAACAACGGGCTTGACTTCCTTCATGCTTACCGTGTTTTCCTTATCGACGATACGATTTTGTTTGCTAAAATTGTCTTGCATGGACTACTGTGCGAATCGGCCTTTTCCTGTGTATAATTTTGATTGATATTTGACTTTAATGAGAAGTCGAGGAGTTGGTTGGATAGTTAATAATGTAAATAATAACTAATGTAAATAATAAACTTGTTCAAGAAGAAGGTTTATTAAAAATAAAAATATTTTTACTTGCTCCTGACTATAACTGCAGCCAAATATTATTTTTACAGACATCTGTCCGTTTTTGAAGCAGAGTAATTAGTACGGCAGAGAAAAATTTCCATGTGAGGAACAGCTTAATTGAAGCAGTTCAAGAACATTATAATGCGAAAGAAATTAACTCTTCCTCTGCGCATAAATCTTGAACGTATTCATCCAACTCTTTTCATTTTAGTAATTATTGTATTATACCGCGATCATTATTAAAGGATATCGGGAACTTATCTCCCAAGGCTATCCGCGCGTTACTTTTACAAACGAACGTAGAAAATATTTCACAGAAAAAATAATTTCAACAATTCTGCGCGCCAGTATTATTCTACCCGAAATTCAATTTTAATTCCCTTCCTTACTGAATGACTCAATTTGAGCGCGGTATCGAGTGATCATACATATTTGATATTCTGCACGGTCAAGATTTACACCACAAAGCTCTTCTCACGAGCTCCCGGCAGTTGCAAAAGATTGATAACCCATCTGCCAGGACTAAAGCGACCTAAGAGAAAATTACAAGCGCTGTCCATGCAATTGACTGTAAAATTGAGCGTTGGTGTCTATGCAACGACCAGGTATACAAATGAACTCGACTTCGGGCCCGTCGAGCTGATCTTGATTCCGGTTTTTGATTGAATGCGATTTTTTTACCATGCTAACTTTCCCATTATCGAGGATAATTTATTCTGTATAAATCATTTTCTTTGAAAAAATCTACTGATGTTTGCTCAAGGCATTTAACAATTATTGAATTTTTTCCTTCGAAGATCTTTGTCACAATGTTGAATGTTTGAAATATCATCGAAACGTTGACTAAGGTTAAATAAATTATTGCACTATCAAGACCTATATTTATTTTGAACTGTGTAAATTTATGCAGTGGCTTAAAAATAAAAGCATATGGGTTGTTTAAAGTCGCTACAAGCCAGTGTGTTGTACGCTGATCGAAGGCTTAATTTAAACCTGTAACGAAGATTTATTCCGTTGTCAGATGAGCATTGATTTTCGCGAGCTTGACTGAGATCCGCAGATCTTATCGGCTTAAGATCAATGACCTGACAAGATTTGATAGCATAACAGAAGCAAGATGGCTTATTAGTCTTAATGAAAATTTTTAGGCTGGAGAATTTCTCAGAATAATCTTTATTCTTTGTAAGCTAAATTGAGTTGTTTGTGCCTCAGATTTATGGTGGCTTGCTTCGACTCAACTTTATTAGTTAAGTTATTTAACTGTATTTTTTTGGTACATAAAACTGTATGTTGAAATTTTCAAATTGACAAAGCTGGTGCGTATTATTCGTTATGTATTTCTTCGTAATCAAAGTAACGAAACAAATGAGACTTTACAGGCCGGACTCGCTGCCGGTCTCCACGGCAAATCTCCTAATTTACGTCCCTATCTCCCAAACTAATGAACGCAGCTCGATGAAACTTGGTACACATATTCAATAAGACCTAATGGTAATGTTAGGCGCGGGGAATTTTTTTTTCCTTAATTTTGCCTTCATTCGTGAGTTATATGGAGAAACGGGCCGAAATTCTCAGTGATCAGGAAATTTCTTCCAAACTACTGAACAGAATCGAACGAAATTCTGAATATACATTCCTCACAACCAAATGCTGATGTTTAAGCTAGTGAAAACTTTTTGGATTTTGCCTTCGTTCGCGAGTTTTTTTTTTTATTTCACCGCCATTCGTGATTTAAACAGCAATATAACGTACTCTAAATTGCAGTGCTCAAGAAATTTCTTCTAAACTACTGAACAGATTCGAGCGAAACTTTATGTAAAAATACCTAACCTTTTAACGGTAATTTTTGACAACCTCCTGACAATTTTTTTCAATTTTGCCTTCGTTCGCGAGTTCTACGGATATACGGATAAACAACCGGCATTTTTAGGCTGCTTTTTGAATTGGCATTGACCAGCAGTCGTTTACATATAGCCGTATAACTCACAAACGATGGCAAAAAATAAAAATAAAAAATTATCACGAGCTAAGCATCACCGTTGGGAGGATAGGTATTTATATACAAATTTTCATTCAAATCTTTTCAGTATTTTAAAAAAAAATTTCTGATCACCGCGAATTAAAGCACGTTGTTACGGAATGGTATAAATTTATTCATATTAAATAATACATTTTTTTCAATTTTCATTTAGAGCTTTCCATAGTTTAGTTCATGCAATCATCCGGGATACACTTATTCATGGTTTAGTTACGCGCTGATAGGAACTACAGGAGCGCAACGCAATGGTACAGACGTGTTTTACTAAATATATTGTGAATACTCGGTATTTTATCTGAACTGAAACTCTTTTACCTGTATGACCGTGTGAGATACAGTGATAAAGAGGTAGTCCCGCAGCAGCGTATTGCTGTTTAGATCAAGAATGAAGGCGAAATGAAAAAAAAACTCTTGAACGAAGGTGAAATCGAAAAAAATTCACGAGCCAAAGATCACCTTTTGGTAGTTAGGAATGTATATTCAAAATTTCACTCAACTCTGTTCAGTAGTTAGGAAAAAATTCCTTGATCTCTGCGAATTTCGGCCCGAATCGCCATATAACTCAGAAATGGATGCCAAATTCAAAAGATTCTCACGAGCAAAGCATCACTGTTAGGTCTTAATGAATACGTGTACCAAGTTTCATCGAGCTGCGTTCGTTACTTTGGGAGATATTCCTTGATCATTGGAATTTGGAGACCGGCCGCGAGTCCGGCCGTAAAATTGTCCGAAACGCGCGAAACATTTGTAAATAAATATTAAAAGATTATCCCGAGCAGTCTAGTACAACTATAGTACCAGATATGCGAGGGATACTTCGGGCAATCTGACAAAACATTATTAGTGGATATTCAAGAGAAAATAAACCATTTAGAACAACTTATATAGCGGATATTCCATGGATATCCCAAGCACAAGCGGATCACGGATCGAGGCGCCAGTGTCAGCTGGGTTTCCTTGTACCGATGTCCCGTCTGGAACGATAAGAAGTTTGGCGAACTTGGCGCCACGAATCCTCGCGAATATCTTCATCATTTCAATGCTTTTAGTATCCTAAGTACACGCTAAAATACATTAGAGAACCTAATTGTTAAGCTCATACACATACCCTATTACCCGACTAATGCACACACAACATCGCCCAAAAAAGTGCTGTAGACTTCAGGTTTGTTCGTAATAAAAAAAAAAACTTTTAAAGTAAAGTTAATTCGGTTGACGCCATAAACGTGTCTGGAGTTGTATAGAATTTATAATACTGTAATTATAATACTATAATTTATACTATAATTTATATATAATTTATTATTATTTATTTATAATTTAAACTTATAATTTATTATTTATTTATAATTTATACTATAATTTATAATACTATAATTTATCATATAATACTGTAGCACTATTGTACTATATTGAAGTACTTATATACAGCTAAGCATTAAATTAAGGAACATTCATACCGTCTACGGAACCATTTTCATTCGTAGTATATTGAATTAACATGCCTTGTTCCGTATGGGGCATGTTGAGGAAAAAAGGAACATTTATAACCAGTCCAAGCGTATGGATATATGAAGCGTTTTGGCACTAATTTTAGGCTACCTAATTTAAAGAAAGACACTTTTTAGCACATTTTCTCATTTATGGAAAAATGCACTATTGTGCTATGTCCGTCCGTCCGTCTGTCTATCTGTCTGTCCGTCTGTCCGTCCGTCTGTCCGTGACCTCAAGTTCCCGTCGACGAGAAAATGCGCTCTCTGTCACTCACTGCAGTGAGTACTGAGTTATATTTTTTCAATTTAGTCAGTCTGACTATTGAATCTCAAGTACAAGGTTCTTGTGCAGCAAACAAAAATATTAGAAGTCGGAATGAGGTTGAAAACTGTTGTGTTCAAGGTAGTTACGTCCACTTTCAGACATGAATCTAATTTTCAGATTGAATTCTAACCCTAAATATTTCTATGTAATTAATTCAGAATGTTGAACCTAAACGATACAGATATTCATGAAGTCGTTTGATGTATAGAATTAATTACCTGAGTTACTTATCAGGCGCTCTGTCGTGCACGTATCAGACACAGAGACGAAGCAACGCTGTGTGCAGCACAGAGATTTGGCTGTTGCAAGTGGCAGAGACGGAGCGATAAGTTATATGGTGCAGAGATCGCGGGTTTTCCAGTTGCTGTGCTGGGCTTTTCCCTCATTTCAAATTGTTGATTTTCCTTCTGGAATGCTCATTTATATTATGTATTTCTGTAACATCTGCTAGGCTTAGCGGCATGCATTAATTACACGTGATTTGAATGAATACTTTCTTTATTACTCAAGTCCTATGTTCCCATATTCATACACATGAAAATATCTTGAATATCTGGAAAATCTTGAATAGTTAAATTGTCTCCTTCAAGTATTAATTACTATGTCACCCTAACTTAATTAGCTCAACTGATTAAAATAATTGTTAAATAACTATCACAACTCGCACTCCTGAGTTATTTGGTATTTTTTGTTTTAATTTAATCTCAGTAATTTAAAATTAAATTACAAATAAGTCAGTTATTCGAATATTTCCAATTGAATTGCAAATAAACAATCTATGCACTAGGGATGAAATTTTTTTAAACGCCTAATTATAAAAAAATATTTCCAATTGAATTTGCAAATAAACATCTATGTACTAAGGCTGACATTTTTTTAAACGCCTAATTATAAACTATTCTCATTTTCTTCGGTCAAAAAACGAGTGAGGCCATATACGAAAGTCTGAAAGAAAGGTGCTTAATAGTCGTACATTAATTACTGGGATTCAGCATGTCTGATCACCTATAGGCCCTGATGGCTGACCAGCATCGAAATAACTCAAGACTAGCTTGTCATATGCTCATGTCGTTGGTAATTAGAAGCGAATAACGTGCTCCTTTGAGCTAGCCATTGCCAAGATAAATGGCGTCAGCCTACAAGGAAAACGCACTTAAAACCCATTAGAAAACAGTCAGTCCGAGCAAGACCGCGATATGTTGCCTGCAGTAAAACCTATGGATAATTTATGACACGATAATGCATCATCATTGAGATTTTTGGAGCAATTTCTATGCGTACGTTCACTGCCATAAATAAGTCTGTATATGTTGTGTTCCTGCATACGGTCACTGCTATACATAAGCCTGTTTATCTTTTTTTATTGCATACGGTCACCAACGTGAATAAGTCCGCTAAAGTTGTGTTCTTTGAAAGTACGCAATTTAATTTAGATGAACAATGAAATATTAATTACTAACACAATCGAAAGATGTAAACCAGCGTAGTCCCTGTGTGAGTATTTTTCTTCAGAGAACTCCCATTCTGAATGATGGAGAATGTTGAGTATAGGCTCAAAATTCTTATTTACAAGCACTTCTTGTCTACTTTCTACTCAAGCTTGTACAAACTGTATGGTATCTCCTAGCCATGCATCCCACTCTCTTGCACAAACTGTATGGTATATAGCTATGTATCCCACTCTCTTGCACAAACTGTATGATATATAGCTATGTATCCCACTCTCTTGCACAAACTGTATGGTATCTCGTAGCCATGCATCCCACTCTCGTGCACAAACTGTATGGTATATCGTAGCTATGTATCCCACTCTCTTGCACAAAAGTTCTCAATCATATATTCTCTCAAATGCGAGTTTTATGCTGTCTTAAAAGTCTTCACGGTGCATTTAGTGTTTCAATAAACTTTGGTATCTTCCCTTATTACATCTTGCGTGCAACGAGGCTACGTATATGCAATTCATGAAAGCACGTTTTCTCTTGCTAGGTTCCAGGCACGACTATGAAAGCGGCGGCAAGATGGATCGACCGTGGCAAAAAATGTCGTCTTTTCATTCATAAAAACCGTGAACAATCAATTTTATCTTTCGAGAGAAGCGAAGTCGCTACAATTATGGAGATGCATGCCTCAAACATGCGTCTCGCCTCGACATTCTCGCGGCCGCTTCAACTTAAGATTTACCCACGTTTCGCATTCATAATCAATTTGGGTCCTTAAGGTTAAGAGGAAATTACTATATCAGGATTACCCTTGCAATTATGAGAATTGGCCCTTCGTTGCATACATTATTGATGCATGGGCAGGACTTTAAGGATGAAAAGCTGTAACGAACTACTGAGAAAATTTCTCTCCTCATGAATTCGGTTCGTGTGCATCATTTTACTCGTGGGTCGGAGGCTGTAAAAGGCCTGCTTATCTTTTTTTCGTGGGTGGGCCGTGGGGTGTTCGTTCGCTAAACTGCAGAGCAGATTAAACAGCCGAAAGCAAATTTTTAGTAGAGCTCCTATAGCGTTCTACATAAAAATACTGGATGAAGATGGAAGCGCAGTTTAGCCTTAATGGAATAAATTCATTTCTGGCCTCTACGTCCCACTTCTGGTGTGTTTAAGATCAAACCTACTATGATGCTAGTATATGATAACATTTATTAAAACAGAAGTTGGTTCTCTAACAAATTTGCCTCGGTTGATGTGTCTCTGTGAACTTCTTACTTATACATGAGATATTATACCTAGAATTTTTGTCTGACGGAATAAGGTTTTATTATATACATTTAGGCGGAAAATCAACTTATGACTGCATGTTTTCATTTCACTAAGTGGTACGATTTCTTTTTATATTAGAGATGGGTTCATTTTGCAACGGATGTTGGTCCACCGGAAATCAATTAGAATTTTTTTATGTTTAAATTTATCTTCAAAGGTGGAAATTCCTCAAAATTTAATATATCCAATTTGCTCAAAATATTTGTTTACCTACCAAGAATAAGTGGAACAAAATGAAAATTATTTAAATTGCACCACGAGATATCGATCAATCAAAACATAGCCGATGTAAGTCGTGTTTAGGTTTGCCCGCCTGCCTGCAATTTGTGTATGAGCTTTTGTGTGTGTGCAAGAACCGATATAGGAAACGGTGCACGAAACTCTGTAGGAAATTCAAGTTTTCAAGTCTGCGACCCTCATTTTGGGACGATGGGCGTGTAACGTCGTTAGTTCGGGACATGTCGACCTGCTGGGGCCATACTTTCAAAATTCGCTAAGTGAACGTAAGTACTTACGCTCTATTTTCTTGTCTATGATTGGTGGATACTTTCAAAGCTCGCTATGTGAACGTAAGTACTTACGCTCTATTTTCTTGTCTATGATTGGTGGATTTGGCTTGAAAGGCCGTCAATGATTGGCTGATGAACTTACGATCACCTAACTTTTTTTGAAAGTATGGGCCAGCTGTACACCACAGCTTCGTGGTAGGGATTCAAGCACCAGAGCATTCTCCTTCATCTGGAAAGTAATACATGCAAAAAATTTTCAATAATAGAATATTATGTACGGATCACTCTTGTTTTGAATTTATAGAACGGTAAAAACACGTTATATTTTAGTAAGCAATATTTCCAGAAGCACTTTATTATTAGAATTATTGAATCATGTAACTTAGTTTAATAATCAGAATTTTCAGAATGAAAATTTGAAAAGTACCATCCAAAAAACTCAAGAATGTATCGCAAGTTTAAGTGACATGCAACAATCACCGAAAGAGATTCTGCGAAGATAGAATAAGGTTTCAACCACAAAATTTCCTAGCATGATAATACACTCATTTCATTGCCTGAATTTATTGACAACACTTCACTTTATTACTTCCTACATATTAATCTATTGTGCGTAATATTAACACGTGTCATTTCAGTTTTTCATGTTACTATCGCACCAACTGATAAGCTATTCACCGAATATTTCAAGTCCACCGAACTCAAAGTCCGAGATGAGATACTCAAAGTCCACCGAATATTTCTCGTTTTTCTCACAGGAAACAAAATGTATTCGTTGTTTACAGGTCATCGATGCTGACCTCTTGACACAGTTGAGCTCTTCAGTCGACACTTGCTTAGAAGCGCCTTATAATTTTGTGGCCGGTCTGAAGAAGTCATTGCGGTGCCGGCAAGAATTAAAGAAACTATAACCGGGCCATAGCTCGGGTCGGCGAGAGCCCGAAAAATTCTGACTTCACTTGTATCCTATTGATTTATTTTCCTAATTTCGAGATAAATCTTAATTTATTCGTACATGTGATTAGGTTAAGCATTTAGTTGATTTATGGGCTATAATTTATTCGAACTGTACTTCATTATGAATAGATTAGATATTACATGATATACGTATTGATAAATGGTTTTACACAATACATATCAATAAGGTACACGATGCAACTTGCTCAATAGATAAATTTTTACGCCATATCACTGTTCTATATAATATAAATTAATTCAACCTCTCGACTTAACATAACCAATTCTTAAAGTAATTCTGGAGGTTGGTGAACGTCCACAATGTGAACTTAGCAACATAACAATATATCGTCTCCTTAGCCGACAATTCTTTTACTACACACCTTGTGTATGACCTGCTTTCATCCACCAAAGTCTACATTAAAATTCGAGGTTGAGACATGATTGCTGCTCTAACAACTTCTGTCAGATTACTAAAGTAAACTGAACTAAGAGATTGTTCTATTTTGACAATTGACATCATAGTTCCTTATTGGTCGTTGATTTCATAAACAATGCATTTCTCTTGGAAGAGTACGTTTTGCACTCTTAAATTAGAGATGATTATTCAATTTAGTAGTTCAATCAGCCATTAGAGTTGAATTTAGTTCCACTTAATTGAAGATTTAATCCGAAGATAATGTAACTCTACTTTCACTCACACAAATTATTATTTTTTTGCCAATAAGTCGTTGTACAAGGATTCGTAACTTCATACCTACAAAATGCTTAAACTACTAATGTCAAAAAAAATATTTCGTTTAATCCTGTATTAGTTTAGATCTAACCAAGATTATCATAAATTAATAGGAGAATCGATTTAATATTAATATTCAAGCGGATTCATGAGAATTAGTGCAGACCGAAGTATGTCACTGAAATTCAATGATAAACCCATATTGATTGAAGCGGCGTAGATTTGTATCTTTAGTTTTGATTTTTTATTTACTGAATACTTACCTTAACTTTTTTGTATCTGACAGAGATTTACATTATACATTTTTCTTTAAGTATCAAGATTTCGATATGAAAAATTTTGATTCTATGAACATGGATTTGCCGTCTCCTGGGCGCAAGCCAGGACCTATATAGATGACGCCAGCACATATCATTATACATTTTTCTTTAAGTATCAAGATTTCGATATGAAAACAATTTAATTCTAGGAACATCGCTTTGCCGTCTCCTGGGCGCAAGCCAGGGCCTATATAGATGACGCCAGCACATATCATTATACATTTTTCCTTAAGTATCAATATTTCGATGTGAAACAATTTTAATTCTAGAAACATCGATTTGCCGTCTACTGAACGCAAGCCAGGGCCTATATAGACGACGCAGCTGTACATAAGTTCACACGCACAGATTGCGCTAAATTTTGACTTATGACTCTCGATCTCTCGAGGCATGGGCTATTGACGGACTGTATACTTAAGGAAGCCAAGTAACGACGCTTCTGAAAGAACCTCTGGGCAAACGTGGTTGATTTTAGCACCTCAGGTGCCTCGAAATTGCCACTCAAACAAAAAAAAAAAACTCAAAAATTTACCTTCAGCCTTGATGTCAGATGCATATTATAGACTGCCTCTAGCAAATGTGGAACTGACTCTCTTTTAATTTGATATTTCGCTGATAAATTATTTAAGATTCAGCATTTTTAGACGATAGGCCTAAAATTAATTTACGCGAGTTCTGCAACAATTTAAGTAGGCAGCTGCAAATGTGAATTGATTTGCAACGCAATTAATTGTTCAGAATCTGTTAAAATGAACATTACAAATAAGCACTATTTATCTTCCTAGTTTAATGTCATGCGATTATAAACGTTAAGTAAACACATTGTAGAACATAATCTGTACATTCTATATTTTCTCCACAAAAGTTCGACATCAGCTATTCTGATTCGTTGCTGCAAACCAACAGTGATCGAAAAAAATATTTTTTTATTAATATGCCCGTGACTTCAGAATTGCACATGGCGCCAGTGCAATCTGCAGACACGTCGCATTTGTCTGTCCTGATTCATGGCCTAGCTTTAATTCGTACGAAATTGCCAGACTAATGGGAGAATTAGCACAACCACACGTTCATTTAGGCTCGGTTATTCCAGGATCTCACAGCCTACCATCATCCACCATTATCTTTGATATCGATCTGATTTGCACCCATAAAAATAAAACCGATGCTGAATAATGTACGAGTACGTAGATAGACATCGTTGATTTAAACTCTCCTGTAGGTGAACTCTCATCGAAATTTCAAAGTGATTCATTCTCAGCCCATGCATTATCAAAGAGTTTCATCTCATTTTGAGCTTCGCAAATACTGCACTATTTTAAATCAGAGGCGCTTGTTCTTTTGTTTGAAAAGATGATACAGGACATCCGCGTTTGGATGCAATTCTTCGAAACGAGTGATTGATATAAGACCTTAATTCACGTTGTTCATCGCTTTAAAGCCTTGGGAGAAAAACTACCAATGCATTTTACAGATATATTGGTAACAACATATTAGATGCCTCATAGATCAGCTAGAAAATGTGATTCACCCGGACTTAGAAAATCTTTATAGTCATACAATTTTTATATTTCGGCTTGCATTCAATATAAGCTTTGCCTTTTAGAATGAAAAGATAATTTATTTTTGAAATTTTCTATTGATGTGAAAATGTTTTGTTGTTTCTTGTGAAAATCAGCCGACAATGCTATATACTGCCTTGACTACCAGCTTTCTACCTGCTCAGAAATGCTCTGAAACAGATATGTTCATGCCACAATACTCTTATCAACTGTTGTCTATTGAGAATTAAAATGAAAACTGGTTGACAGATTTGCAAGTAGATTATTTTTCGCGCTTTGACTTGATGATTCAGAACCAAAAAAATTGATACACGATTCTCGATGACGATTGATGTGGAGCTGAAATTACCATTAAAAATTAGCTTATTTCGAGGTCGTTTGAACATTAAAAAAAAACTAAATTTTTAATATACTTCGTGATGATATTCTATTCTAATCTATTCTACGAAATTATTGTATATGCGACAGATTCAATTTACAATGTTCTAAATAATTCTAGAAGTCAATTCATTTTTTTAATAATATAATTTACAAATTTCAAGTTTTAATTCTAACTGCAGAATAAATTTGAGTCTCGCTAAAAAATAATTCTCGTGTCTGGTGAAAATCGATGAGGCATCGAAATTTTTCGATCTAATTTTTAAGCACCAAGCACCGAAAATTTCATGAAATTTAAATTTCACGGCAGGTGTTCGGAGTGCCACCGATATTTAAATTTAACTATAAGTTTAATGAGAACATGAGCTGATCTATATCGGCTCTGGCTTTTGAAAACCTATCTTTAAACCTCGTTAAATTTTCAGCGCACTAAAATAATTGATAAAGTCATGAAGACCTAACATCAGATATTGAGTAGCCACCAAAAATCACCACACGATTTTCAATCAGTCTCACATCAAAAGAGACTGACCGGCCATGGATTGGCCATCTATTGGCCATCAATTCCATGAAGGCCAATCCATGGCCATCCACCATGTATGGCCATGGATTGGCCATCTATAATTTGCACATGATTTTTAATGGGCCTGTGCAGCGAGGCGAGCTGGATGCGGCAGCTCAAGCCATTTGCCTGGTCGTTAATAAGTTGCTCTCCTGACGTCCGACTAAGAAGCTCCGGCCTCATAAAGAAGACCCTGAACATACGTAAGCTCGCTGCTGGATCGTGGGAATGGACGAGAAGGGCGGTGGTGGTAAGGCACTTCCTTCTATTGTACAACATTCACACGATTTATTGCGAAAGTGAGTCAGCTAGCAGAGAGCGATCTGTTTTGGGGAGGATCTTTAAAAGAGCTTCTTGATGGAGTGAAAGGAAACCGCGGCTCTCGCAATGATCGAAGAACCAAGAGCGGTAACGTAATAATAAGGAAAAACGCTTTTCGTCAAACGCCGCGCCGTATGTAAGTGCTCATCAAGATGAAATGTTTACCTGCGTCGTTGCTTTTGCACTTTGGGTGAGGGTATTGATCAGAAGGCAAGCGTGTGACTCTTCATCGATCGCTTTTTAACCTGCGATCTCAGCAGGTTTTACTCTCTTAGAAATGAATATGCTAAGAGAATAACTAAACAAACGGTTTAAAAAATAAAATAATAACAAATTATTTGTCGGAACAAGCAGTCGATCTTAAAAGAAAACAATTTATTTGACTACTCAGACGAAAGAAAAGAAAAATCTTTGTAAGTTTAAGACAATTTATTGGAAAAGCAAAAAAGCCATTTCATACAAGAGTATACCTTTGCCCAGTGGCCTATGTTGAAGCAAGTTTGCAAAACGCGCATTTGTATGTCCATGCAGATCCAGTGGCCTATGTTGAACCATGCAGATCCAGTGGCCTATGTTGATGCAAGTTTGCAGAATGGCGTTCATGTCCATTCTAATCCAGTGGCCTATGTTGAAGCAAGTTTGCAATATGTCTCTTGGGTCCATGCTAATCTAGGGGCCTATGTTGAAGCAAGTTTGCAAGATGGCTCTTGGGTCCATGCTAATCTAGGGGCCTATATGTTGAAGCAAGTTTTCAAGATGGCTCTTGGGTCCTTGCTAATCTAGGGGCCTATGTTGAAGCAAGTTTGCAAGATGGCTCTTGGATTCATGCTAATCCAGTATAGGGGCCTATGTGTAAACAAGTTTGCAAGATGGCTCCTGGGTCCATGCCAATCCAGTGGCCTATATTGAAGCAAGTTTGCAAGATGGCTCTTGGGTCCATGCCAATCCAGTGGCCTATGTTGAAGCAAGTTTGCAAGATGTCTCTTGGGTCCATGCCAATCCAGTGGCCTATGTGTAAGCAAGTTTGCAAGATGGCGAACATGATAATTCAGTGTGGCCTATGCCAACACAGGTCGCTGGCTCCTCAAAGACAGATAGCCGGCGTGCCATGAACAGCCTCCTCGTCTGCTGCAGGATGTGGCTGCAGGATTGCAGGATATGGCTGCAGGATTGCAGGATATGGCTGCAGGATTGCAGGATATGGCTGCAGGATTGCAGGATGTGCCAACACAGGTCGCTGGCTCCTCAAAGACAGATAGCCGGCGTGCCATGAACAGCCTCCTCGTCTGCCATCACAAAGCTCATGCATCGTCCCGCGCTTTTTCCTCGTCGTGGATCGCCGATTCCTCATTAACGAGAGCTCGTCAGCATCGTCTTGATGCAACTGCTAATTCGTTCAGGAGCGGAAAAATAATTTGTTGAGATCAGAATTATGAGGCGGTATGATACAAGAAAGAGCAATGCTAGCTTTATATTCTTCACAATTCGGCGCATCATCAATTTCCATCCCTTGTTCAAAGCAGGAAATATTATTTCCTATTGGAACAAGCTACTGGTAACGGAAACAATTAAAATAAGGAATTATTCTTTGGTGTTGAAAATGTAAACTCACGTGCATTCAAACTAACTTGCAGTCTAGCCTTTAATTCTTGAAATAAATTTCTCGGTTTTAAATCTCCATCCAAATTCATTGATATCAATCCAGGCACGGCAATAAAAAATTTTATTCCATTCGTGTCATGACAGAATAACTTGGCTCATTCCGAGTGCCCAATTCAATTTATTATTGACAATCTGAATGCTTCGCAACCAGTTCAAACAAGTTCATAAAAACTATAGACTGAGCTCTCGACGTTCTAATAAAGTAAGCATATTTGATAGCGTAGCTCATTAATTATATGCCTCTCTTTTATTTTCCCTCTATTAAATCGTCGTTCATTCAAATGAGGGTCCGAGTTAGACGGCCATGCAATAGATCAACTTTAAACTGGCACAGCCATCGTGTAATTAGTTCGGCAAAGTGAACTTTTCCGAGGCATAATTATATAGACATGAGGGGACTCAATACATCTCGGACGCTGCATTGCTGCTTCAAGCCGTCGGCGTGCATTTGAATAACGATCAACTTAAAATGTTCATAATTAACAACGAGATAAAAATGACGAATAAATCAAATGAGTTATCAAATATATTATTTATATTAAGCTGAAAATCGTCTTTTATTCTCTAGGTTCAAACATGCTTTGAATATTTTGAGACCACCCGACTGAAAATCAAAACCTAGTTTAATGAATTCCGTTTTTGTTTCTTCAGTGACTTTGACCTAAACTCACTTCGGTTCATGTATATGTATGTATTCATATAGTTGTGAGGGAGGATCAGGTTGTAAAAATAATTTTGAGCCCGTTGAGATTCCCCCTGTAATTATTGATTCTTTTTCACATTGTGCAGCTTACGATGAAATTCCACCCAGCCTCGATGCAGCTCTAATGGAAATCTCCATCATCTTGTTGAATGTTGGCCGACACGAAAAATTACCTATAAAAGTCGTAGCTGAACATCGGTCGATGGGGTTAACATTAATGATTGTTTATGCTAATTAACTCCTAACTCAATACGGATGTAGGCCTGCTTAGTCCAAAGCTTGTGAAGGCGGTCAATATTAACTTTAGTCCTCATATGGCGCATAAAGAGATTACTTACGTTCAACAACCTCAAAGTTATAGAACAATATTTCTAAGAGCATGGGCTCCGAACCGAGTGAACTTTTCTGAGTGAAACCATTAAATGTATTAATATTCTTGATTACCATACAACAAGATAAAAACAAGCAACGTATGTTCTGTGGTAGATATCTACGATGCCCATTATGACAGTTCGTTTATTGTGTAATCGTTATACGCAATTAAATCGTATGACTGACTTATACTTGCCTCTTATGGCGGTGTGAACCTAGCCTCCGTTTCCGCAAGGAACTTTCGATCAACGTCCTTGTTGACATCACGACTCCGGGCATTAACTCATTTCTTTTCCAATAAACTGGGTCGTGGTTTGATTAGGGATTTCAAATCAAATCAATTGAAAGAGAATCAATCGGCATTAGGTTCAACGAGGGATCAGTCTTTCTCGATCTATTCTCAGTCCATCGGTCATGCGTGAGACTGTCATCTTCCACACATTAAGACCACTTCATAATACAATATAGTCAGTCAGTCACGTCAGTCAATTGGGTCACTATGATTAATTTGTCATTCGAATTTAATGATAAATTCATCGAAATTATCTCAAGTATCACTGCCATTAAGTAATACAGTCAACGACTCAAACGTATCATGGAAGTTGCAATCACGTGGAGCTTTGCAACAGACGAATTTGTCCATCGATCACTAAACTTACCTGAATAAATTTGTTGAGAGCCACCAGAGTCTCGCATCATTTATTTCCAGTGAGCTTGCCCACAAAATCAAACGAGTTGCACGTTGAGCAGCAAATGAAACAGAAAAATGAGGAATTATTGAAGAAATAAATTTGAAAATCTTCAAACTGAATTCGAATACGTTTATTTACGACTCCAAGTGACTTTGAAGAACGCTTGATTGTTACTTATACCATTATTCAAGGTAGTTTAATAATTCGCTTTGGACAGTTTACCGTTGTGGCCAGGAGATATTAGCTAAAAAACAGTGGCTATCGGCATCAAATTCGTCCGATATGATCACTAAATACATTGCAGGTAGCTCCACGTACTGTACGTGCGAGTAATGAATCTAAAGCGCAGAAATTTGTTCTAATAGAGAAAGTGACCTGTGCTTACAATCGCACTTGGGAATAGCGCTGCAACTTACGATGAGCAGATCAATTAGTTACGATCAACAGGATTACTCGTAGTTACATAAGAAATCCGCCTAGTAAGTCACTGAAACGAATCAGACTGCACGAAATCTGACTGGTAAAATATCCCATTTAATTGCATAAAGAACTTCTCTCAGCGACTTGAATATATCATGAAGGATTGGAAATTTTTGAGTGAGCCGGACACGCAACTAAATTTTGCTTGATTGTCTACTTTTTGATCTCCTGTGGCTTATCGTTAAAAGTTATGCACGAAATGAATTTTTGCCCACAAAAAAAATAATAATAAGCCATGAGATGGAATCTAATCAATCAGTTTTTCACAGACGAAAGTCTAACAAATCTCTGTGCATTTGTGACTGCATTCCAGAAACATTAATTCTCCCAGGCCTCGTCATTTTTTGCCAAATGCTAAAATTTAACCTCTGCTCGAGAAACAAACTCAAATTAAGTGTGTATGTTAGCCTGACTTGTTCAATGCTGCTTGGCCCTTTTGACGGAACACAGATTCTGTACCTACCTGTGAACAGCATGAGAAGACCAGGATGTACCATTCAGAAAGAAACAGATCCAACTCTTGTTAGATCTGCAATAAAAAAAATAACCCTCGGATTGAAATACCTACTGATTCTTAAAGGCTAATTGCAAGGGTTCAATTTTAATAAGTTTTCAAATGTGGACTCGAATCAGAGGTTGATATGATGATTTCTTAACTCAAATACACAAATCTCTGTGTGCTTAGGACCGAGATTCTCGCTGACACTGACACGGTATTCATACTGCGCAAAATACATGGTCTCATAGTCCGCTCCGTAGATCTGATGATCAGTCACAAGAGAGCTTCTGTTTGACCTCGGCGAGACGATCTCTGAAAGCGAGAGGAGAGGATCAGCAAATCAGTGGAGCGTTTCAACATCTCCCTTGAAAAACGAGCGCGATGACAGGAGAGAATTAAGATTTCTGGAGCAAGAATCGAACGTAACCGCAGTTCGAGGATTATTCGCTGCCCGTTGATACCTTAATTCAGATATCTAGTGAATGATGCCCGTTACGGTGCTGGACTTGATCTTTTGACGAGATTTTCTTTGCGTGATTTGCGGACGGCATTAAACGGGATAAACTGAGCTCGTTGCAGCGCTCAGCTCCCCCCAGCATTGGCCTGCCATTGAGATCTGTCTTCAAGACTCACGCATTTTTTCTCGCGTTAGTCCGAAAAGAAATGCCTTATCTCATATTTTTTATTCAATTACTTCATTTCTTGCACAACTTTTACTTTCTTGTTCGAGTTTGACGTCATGCGCTCAGAAATGTAGTATTTTTTTCTCAGACTGCATGCCCGACTGCATTAATATAATGGAGTTGCGAGAGAAATTACAGCAAAGTTAAATCAAATTACGAACGAGGCTTCGTGTGATGTGAATAAAATTACTGGGCTGAAATTTTCTCATTTGAAATCGTTAACATATGTACATCCTAACATTTCAGCTTGTTCGTCCTTTTCTATTTGGAGCACTTGCATATTGCAATATGTAGGTGTATCATCATGACTTGAATTTGAAAATTTAGTGGACAGTAGTGAAGGAAATTATGAGGTGGTCAAGATACCACAGCATGCCTTTATTATGAGGAGGTCAAGATACCACAGCATGCCTTTAATATGAGGTGGTCAAGATACCACAGCATGCCTTTATTATGAGGAGGTCAAGATACCACAGCACGCCTTTATTATGAGGAGGTCAAGATACCACAACATGCCTTTATTATGAGGTGGTCAAGATACCACAGCATGCCTTTATTATATATTAACACAGCACGACTGAGTTGAAGATTGTGAATTTTACATGCAACAAACGAACTACTTGCATCGCATTCAATATACAGCAAAAATTAACCAGTTTGCGAGTTTCTTCAAAATATAAAAAAAAAAGTGTGAAGGCCTTATATGATTCCGTATCACACGTTAAATTCTTTATGAATTACATTGAAATTTTCCGAGCTTCTTTAAAATTAACGCTAACACCTCGTAAAGGTGAATGCTTTTTACTCGCCTTCTATAGCGCAATGTATTTACGGAGCAAAAGTTCAAATGAAGATCATCAGATTGGTTCTGATGACAGCGAGTTTATCAGGAGCACGGATCAGATCTTAAAGGCAAGAGGCGTGATCAGTCGGCGTGAGATCCTCTCAAGCGCTGTGAAAGTTCTTCCCGTGGATCTTCACTCCTCTGGCTTGAATTTACGATACTGTGAATATGTTCTTTATACTAAACTATTTTCACGCTGTCTTATAGTTTGTGAGAAATTTTTCTACCCCACAAGTTATCTATTCTACCTCATAAGTTATCTTGAGGTTTAATAACATGCAACATATGCTATGTTCTTTGAATCCACCCGTGCATTTTGTATGACTGCTTATGGAATTATTCATAGAAATGAACGCACGAGGAATTATTGCAATTATTCGGACTTATAGTCGATATAAAAAATGCGCAAAATTTACCACTATTTTTATCAAAGAATCGCTTTCATAATATTTTAACCCCAAAGAATGAACTAAACATGACCGCCACCTTATGACGATGAAAAATCGAACAATAATTTGAAATTTAAAAAATATTTGATAGAGAAATATATATGCCATTGTGTTTCAGGAATTATCCTCCTCTGTTGACTGCAACTTCTAGCAAACAAAATTCCCGAAGCTCTTCACGGCGTTGCGTGGGTTTTGGTTGGTTGCGAGAACTCTCGGACCGGTTGAGGCGTCGTGAGAAGGGGCGAGGTCTCCAGATTTATACATGCAGATAAAACTGCACTATTTTTCAGCCACCCTCGAGCAAAAAGCCGCATGCTTTCAACGTACAGTCATGCTCATAGAAAAGTATACTCAGTCATTTACAGTGAAAAATGGCAACTTAGTTTACATAAATAAACGCCTTTTGGGACGTTCGTTTGAGGATTTATCGATATTTAAGTGAGCTTCAATGAAGAGATGGATGGTTGCATACCTGCTCTGAAGCACAGGGCAGTCTTTTCAAGTTACCTCAGACCTCAGCGTTGATACCAACTGAAGATGGCAGCGGCGAGGGCTCAGAGCTGTAAATTTATGGCCTGTGTCCGGGAATAAACGGGCAACGTAGCTAGCTTACTCCGCGCGCCGGTGGTGAAATTTTGATTGTCTGCGTGAAGTGAAATGATGAATTATGGGATCGAAGCGTCCCTCTTAGCAGCTATGGAGAAATGTAGCTGAGCGAGAGCTGGTTAATTTAAACTGAGAGCATTTAGTTATTTGGCAGCTCGAGTCACGTCAAGGACGGTACATTGCATAGTGAAGTGAATTGATCAGCTAAGAGTGCTTAATCTATTGATTAGGATCTACATACAGCCGATTCCACTGCGAGCAAAGCCGAACTACTATATCATTGAAAATTTCATCTCTTCTCGGAATCTCACCCACGACTGAATAATTCGCCAATATTTATGGGTAGAATTGTCAAGAAATGATCAACTCTCTCTAACAGTGCTCGGTGGATTTGAAAATTCCCTAGGTTTAAAATCAATTGAATTTTCATTGTACAATGAGAGTAATTAATAAATTTTGTTGCCACCGATGACGTGTTCGCTGTTCATGACTTTAGTAGAGAGTCTGGAATTCTATTCTTGTATAATCCAATTTCAATTCATAGGCTGGCAACAAACGATTTGAATGAATTGCCCAGATTAAGCAAAATTATGGCTAATAAGTCGTTGTTCAATAAGTTGGTCAGTTTCACCAAGCAGACTTCAGTTTATCAAGACAAGGGACCCACGAAAAAAAATTATAACTCAGTACTCACTGCAGAGAGTGACAGAGAGCGCATTTTCTCGTCGACAAAAATGTGAAGTCACGGACTGACGGACAGACGGACGAACATGACGCGCACAATAGCGCCTTTTTTCCATAAATGAGAAAATGCGTTAAAAATAGTCCAGTCAAGATTTGTTAAGTAAACGACGATCGCAAGGAAAACGCAGAACATGAGTGAATTTCTTTTCGTTAACAATGTAACTGCTTGGCTGCAGTGTGTTCGGCCTTGGGCAGAAATTTGTTCTAACTTACCCTTAGGAACAAAGAATTTTCAGGAGGGTATGGTATTAACTCTAAATTCTTCCCAGCCCGAACTTTTATACGTAACTAACTTCTATTTAATAGAAACTGATCGAGCACCGAGCTGAAAATCTTGATTCTAATTAGGTTCTTATAAGTAGAGCTCACGGTTCTGCTCCAATGTTTGTTGACCGAATTGCATATCATTAACCTAAATGTTCACACAAATAAATATAATTTTTAAAAATCTGCAACTTCACCTGATATATAATAATTATATTTGATGAACAACCATTCAAACGAGACGGAGAACAACCATTCCCAAAGAGACAAGCAAGAAAGAAAGAATTTACATCGTATTATTTCCTAAACTTTCTCATTGCCCGAGTGTGTACTCGGAAGAACAAGCTCCTCAACTTCCTTGTGTTTCAAGAACAATTGAACCCTACCACACAACTCTCTAAGATAGCCTTTATCTTTCACGTAAATTATTGTTCATTACGCCCAAGTGATTCTTAAAAACCTCTAACGTATGGAACGACATCAGAAAAACAATCTCAAATACTTTGCGTCCATCCCAAATGTTTTCGTTGCTGATTGGCTGAGATTATCATATTTTATGAAACCTAAGCAACATCTTGAATATTTCCTTGAAATATTTTCAAGATTTTATGGAATAGATTGCTTTATTTAAGAGACCTTAGCCACATTTATCAAGTTTGGCAAGCCATCATGGCTCATTAGAAGTCTGTCATTGGCATTTGATTTAATCGAAAGCGCGCGCGAGCTCTAAGCACATATTATCTAGGTAGGGAACGCCTGCGTTTAGTGGCCTCTCCGCGTTCTGAACGCGCACGCTTATCATGTCATAAGCTTGTCAAAACGACGCACCGATATGCCACGCAGCGCAAAATATTCATGCGCTAAACTTTGGCTTGTTGGAAGGCATAAGTTTTGACTGCAATAGGCAGCTTTTCACAAATTCAAGGCCTAATTTTCTAATTCAAGGCCTAATTTTCGATTATACTCGGTCAGTTCAGACACTGAAAGCCTTTCATTATGGATACGGATTTAAAATAAAATATATATATTTTTTAATTTCGTATGAATGCACATTTTGGATTTTCTATCAATTTCATTTATTATCCTTCACTCGTCAATTTGCTTATTATTTCACTCACCAATTTGTCTCCTAACCATTAAATTTGCAGAGAAATTAAATATAAAAATCTATTTGACATTTGGGCAGATTAAAATCAACATAATTTATTGACTGAGATTAACATTCGATTTTATTAAAAGTATTCCATAAGTTCTCTAATATGACTTTTGTCAGAGTAATCTAATTTGAAGCAATTTGGGCTTCGCACGATTAGATCTGCATTGAATATAATTTAAAATAATGAAGGTTATTTGATTTTGATATAAATGAATGCAACATAGAAATCTAGGGAACGTTAGTTACTAGACAAAGAAATAAGTTAGAGCGAACAAGGGTAATGGAAACACACTAACATTGCACGGTCAGCGATATTTTGTTAGTTTTAGTCCAATTGTTTAATATATTACAGCGATGTGTATTTATAATTTAAACATAAAATTATTAAACACTATAAGCGATGTGTAACTATAACTTAAAAATAAACTAGTGACTCAACATAAGCTTGCGAGCGATGAATTCTGGAACAGAAACTGCGACCCAAGCTTACACCGCAGCATGAGTCAGGAGAGTGACTCAGCCCGCGTCCTGACTTATGCCTTGCATCTCCACTGCTGCGCTCCCTCGCTCTCACTCCCTCACTCTCACTCCCTCACTCTCACTCCCTCACTCTCACTCCCTCACTCTCACTCCCTCACTCTCACTCCATCACTCTCACTCCCTCACTCTCACTCCCTCACTCTCACTCCCTCACTCTCACTCCCTCACTCTCACTCCCTCACTCTCACTCTCTCACTCTCACTCCCTCACCCTCACTCACTCCCTCACTCCCAATCCCTCCATCACTCACCTTACACTCACTCATCTCGAATTCTTTAATATTTAGATCCGTTGGAATTATATCATGTGAACTATAAAATTTATTAGTGTGGCCTTGAAGAACTAAATGCTGAAAAAATCATTGCAATAAAACTAGTTCGTAATCGGTCTCCTATGTAAGTTTTATCAAAGTAATTAGTATAATTGTGGCCTAATAAACACTAGAGAGGAGAGATGTTTATGTCACCAACTTGCATAGACTTGCCCTAGCGCTGAACCAATATTAAAATAAAAAATATAACTCAGTACTCACTGCAGTTAGTGACAGAGAGCGCATTTTCTCGTCGACGAAAACATGAAGTCATGGATAGACAGACAGACGGACAGACGAACGGACAGACGGACATGGCGAGCACAATAGTGTATTTTTTCATAAATGAGAAAATGCGCTAAAAATATTATAAAACAAATGGGCCTCACACGAATCGCGTCTCTATTTTCAGACGCGCAGTGTGCATGACTCACGGCACAACATAAGTTACGTGTCGATCGTCTGGATTTTTATACTTACGATCCTGAATGTTTCTTAACATTGCCACCACCTTGGAATATTGGCAGTTGTACTGCTGTTATTGTTGTGTAACAAGTAAGTACTTTTATTTCATTTCTTGTTTTTTTATTGTTATTCCGCTTGTTAAAGCTCAACATTCCATTATACTTCGAAGCTACCGTTTAGATATTGTTTACTTGTAGGAGCTCGATTAGAAGCGGTTCTAATGTCAGCTGAGCTATTAGCACGTGCCGAATCCCCAGTAATTTGGTGAAATTTCATTGTTTATTCTATTGATTTGTTCAGAATATGAATATTTTCATATTTTCATTATATATAAATTTTTCTATTCATTTCTTACGCTATGTTTTTTGTATTGATTTCCAGAAACCGGTCAATAAGCATCTACGAAACCGCGTGCTCATTTACTGTCTCCTACGAGCTTAAATACCTACAATAAGGATCTTTGCAGTGCTATTGTTGTTAAAATTGTGCTCAAAAAAGACCAATACTTTTCAAAATTATTTGATTTATATATATATATTAATATTTTATAAAAGATGCTGATTTTCCTGGGATGTTGCCATTTATTTTTAATTCTGACGTTTAATTTACATCTACTGTATAATTTCACCTCCATTTCTTTCCTTTTATGAAAATATGTTTTGTAGTCATTGTGTTCGCACAGAACTCGGTCGCAAATGCACCGGTAACATGGAAGTAATTTCTAATCAGTCATAAGTCTCAAGCATTCGCCTTGTTTTCCGGTCACCATTTCACCATCACTCTTTAATCGACCGTCACCACGACCACATCGACCGGGTGGTGATGAGTCACTATCTTGCCACCACAGTCGCCACTCATAAACATAAACATAGAAATTCATACCGCCGCTCATAATCATATTTTTGGGCATGACTAATGTATGTCGCTCTGAAACCTCGCTATATTCCTGGTGAATTTATTCGGAAGGATTGCATAATGTTTGAAATTACAATTTTTTTATACTCAGCGCAATTTTTATGCACACAAAATTTAATTGTGTAAAGGCACAATAACATTAGCAAAGAATGCTTAGCAAATAACAGCGAGAACTTTGAAATTGAAAATATGACGTCGCCAAAGAAGTCAATCGAATTTTGATCCTTTTGAGTCTCACGCGCCAAAAAGCCATTTAAAATCGATTGTTTATTATTAACAATTTATTATTAATAACATGTTAATAATATTTATGCTTATCAATAACTATGCGAAAAATTATCAAGTCAACTATTCTTCCAAATATTGACTTTTCAAAAATATGTCTTTTGTTAGACTGTAAATCTAACGTGGCGTGGTCAGTAATTAAGCAGGAACATGATAATTGAATTGTAATTAGATATTGCGTGTTATCGTTGGCGTCTAAAAGCGCGAAGCAATTATGGCATTAAAAGCAGCATGAGCGTTGTAATGAATTATGAGCGCAGTGCCATGATAAAGCAGCATGAGCGTTGTAATGAATTATGAGCGGAGTGCCATGATAAAGCAGCATGAGTGTTGTAATGAATTATGAACGGAGCGCCATGATTGTTGAAGCAGCAGCGTCACTAATGTGAGTGTTGCTGTGCGCCAGCCATACTTGCTCTGACCATTACAGAGTAGCGTTAAGTGATCCTAATTAGGAGTGGTTAGTAAGTTTACATTACAGAGCAGCGTTAAATGAACCTAATGAGGAGTGGTTAGCAAGTTTACATTACAGAGCAGCGTTAAATGATCCTAATGAGGAGAGGTTATTAGTAAGTTTACATTACAGAGCAGCTTTAAATGAACCTAATGAGGAGTGGTTAGTAAGTTTACATTACAGAGCAGCTTTAAATGAACCTAATGAGAAGTGGTTAGCAAGTTTACATTACAGAGCAGCGTTAAATGAACCTAATGAGGAGTGGTTAGCAAGTTTACATTACAGAGCAGCGTTAAATGATCCTAATGAGGAGTGGTTTGCAAGTTTACATTACAGAGCAGCGTTAAGTGATCCTAATGAGAAGAGGTTAGTAAGTTTACATTACAAAGCAGCGTTAAATGATCCTAATGAGGAGTGGTTAGTAAGTTTACATTACAGATCAGCTTTAAATAAACCTAATAAGAAGTAATTAGTACGTTTATAGAGCAGCTTTAAATGAACCTAATAAGAAGTAATCAGCAAGTTTTCCGGAAGTTAAAAGTGATGCAGACATAAAGTCTCGGCATTTACGACTCTGCTCGTAAAGTTTCGACTCTGCTCCGAAGTTCTCGATTAAAGCTGAGTGATTGAGTGAATGAGTCGCACTCATGTCTGTATATATTCTCCTAACTCAGCACTTATCGTTAAATCGTTAACGCTACCAGAACACTTATAACGATCCAAAAATATCGTTCAATAGTTCGGTTAACAGTTCAAAGGACTTAATTGAAACCGTACCTTTATATAAAAACTTCTTTATTCGTACATGATAAACCTTGAGCATTCGTTTTCGATGTGAACTTTTTGCCGTTTTACAGAAAATTTTGTTATAATGTATGTAAGATAATTTTCATATTGCAAAATTTTTTAGTTTTAATGACATAAGTGAGTGTTAAATAAGCAATAATTCATTGAAATAATAATAAATAATAATAATAATTCATTGAGAAAACTTGCAATAGTGTGGAATCATCAGGCGAAGTTCCCGACGGTCGCCACTTAGAAGCAGAAGACTCAAGGACTTTGTCAAAATTGCAAAAATTATTGCCAAAAAATTCAATTATTGTAACGCAGATTTAGTCCTAAAGACGACTTCTACGGCATTGCTCATTTGGGTGGCTCGAAAATAAAAATTTTCGAATTTTAAAACACAGGAAAATCTCTACTGCTTAAAAAAAGGCGAAAAGGAAGGTTTCAGGTCGATAGGGAATGCTTTGGATTTTATACTATTGATCTACATTTTTTATTGAAATATTATTAATAATGTGAAATTTTATTAGTGTAATTTTACAAAAATCAATTTAATTTTTAACTTGAGATTTTTACACATTCGTGTTTTATCTAGCAATACATAAATCCAAATTCATTAAAATGCACGTATGTTAACAGGTTGAACATCCCAATAAACTGAAAAATTTCTTGATGAAATCAGATTGTAAATCGCACTTGATACAAAACCTAATTCGTCAGATACAGTTACAATATCTCAATTTTATTCCCATTCATTACTATGAATAAATAGTATAATAACATATTTAATAATATTGATAGCCTATGATGTTAAAAATCATTAAATTTCTTGTTTAAAGGTATATTGAACCGGCATGAAACATGATCCGAGCGAGCATCTAGCGCCTGGTGGGGTAGTCATCACTGTCAGCGAGTTTCAGCTTTTAAACTTTAGTTGTCGCTTTAAAACAACTTTAGTTGTTTTTAAACTTTAGTTGTCATAAGGTTAATTCAACGCGAAAGGTAAAGTAATTTACACTTTTCAACCGTGTATGTGACTTGAGTTACAAACAGTTACCCACATATGGAGATCTAATTAAGTGCAGTATTCATAGAAAAAAATGTAATAAAAATAAATAGTTTTGGCTAAGATCCCTCAATACCTGATGTTTGTAGAGATGTGGCCTATGACGTTATTTAGATCTCTGAAAAAATTCAGATTCCTTCGCTGACAGATATTGCATTGGCGACATAATTGAAAAATTAAAGTGATTAATATTATTAACAAAATTAGTAACTACAGGGATCGCATCAAAGTCCTGTATTTTTTGACATTATATGAAAGTTTTTATCGTTGAAGGAGCATTTTTACTTGAACAAAGGAGCGAAAGAAAAATTAATATTTAAACGCACTATTTAAGCGAATTTAGAGAACGTAAAAGAAAAGGGAAACAAGAAGAGCTTCATGAAGAATTGTCGATGCCGCATCTTCATGATTGGAAAATGCAATTGATATAATTACGAGTGATGCAACATTAAGTGAAGCGTTCAATGCTAATTCTGCTGACGAATTTCGTCCGGTTTAAACGTCCATATGAAGATAATTTGTTTTAAATTTTGTGTTCCAGAAGACCAAATATATAAGAATTGTTGTGGAAACGAATTGAAGATACATTAGAGAGACCACTTTATTGATGTATAAGTTATATGCTTCATAGAAATTAATTACCTCTTCGTCACCTATTTAATTATTTGGATTTTAAAATTTTGGAACCTCGCACATTCAGCGAGCCATACAATTGTTATTGAATTGTAAAAGTACAGAAATAAAGTTGTTATTTCCTTCAAACCATTAAAGTTCACATCAAATCTATCGAAGCAATCGGATTTCAGTCGTGACCAAAAATACTTGCTTGAGTAATTTGATCATGATGCAATTAAGATCACTTGATTGCTTACAGGAAGTTTATCGAGAATTCAAAATTAAAGAAAAATCCCAAAATTTATCATTTATTATGAGAAAAAACGTATAATTCCAGTTCCATCGTCAGTTCAAAAACCTAAAGCACAAGTATACATAAGAACCTAGAGCACAAGTAGACATTAAAACATATACTGTATTGTCAAATGAAAACAAATAAGAGTATAACTTGATAACTAAGCTTATGGAATTATGTCGTTATTTTATAGTTTTAGATTAATAGTTATTGAATGATATTAACATGATTAATGTCTATGCATATATACGTATATATATGTTAATAAATTCCCACTGCTGTATTATTGAATATCTTGTTTATTAATAAAAAGAATGGCTCATTACATCCATATTTCTATCCAACTTTCTCTGAATATTTTGTTATAGATTAAATGTGAGACAAATTTTGCATTTATTGCTTTATATTATTAATATTAATTCATTCAATTCAATTTTATTATTAATTAATTCATTTTTCAACAAACTAACATGGATGCATCGCAATGAAATTTGATTTTAATGTTGCTGGAAAACAAATGAATGTATAACAATATCAACACTAAAAATAAATTTAGGTTTTGTATATATAAATTTTAATTTTTTATATATAATTGAAATATTTCATTATAAAATAATTCAGATTTGTGGTACAATTTCGAAACATTTTCCTATCGATCTAAAATTGTATACAGCTTATTTTTACATGGAGTAGCAACTTTTCTGAGTTTTGAATTTTTGAAAATAGAAAATTTTGTATTTTACCCCCGAAAATGAGCCACTCTATGACACTGCGAGACTGCTTATGCCAATTAAGTTAGTCTGGATTAATAATTATTTAATTATATTAAGTTAGTCTGCAAGTCTCATGCGACTATATGGAATTCTGTGAGTATTTTCACAATATACGTATTATGTGAGTTAAAGTTTACATAGTCCCTATTAAGAAGATACTACCTGGCAGTTTTTTTTATTTAATCCAGTATTTTTAATAAACGAGACGGCAAATCTTTATAGGCGCAATGGAGATATTGGAGTGGAAATATATGTATAAATATCAGAATGGGTATAGATACCATATAAATACCCACAGCAATAGAATGTTGAGCAAATTTCCTTATCGTTCGATGACATCAATTTACTTGCTAACAAGTCAATCCGAGGCTCGTGTCTTGACTTGTATGGGTTCACTGCTTGGCATATTTCGCAGTCATTATTAATAAATTATGAGGTTTTGATGAGTTCTCTAAATAGACTGTACTTTTTTTATAATGGGCCAGACCTCTGTCTATAATAATAGACGGAGGCCGCGATACGACCAATGTTGTTTGATGTCAAAATATCTATTAAAACCTAAATAAAAATAAAACCTAAATATACTTTTTGGAGGTAAAAAATTGTTATAATATTATATGCATCTTATAAATTGCTCGACACACAATAATAACATTATTTAGGTTACATGATTTAGGTTACATGATAAGAATACTTTGGCTGCTGGTGTCGCATAAATTTTCAGTATTATAGCCCAATTAACTGAACTTAAAATGCGTTCATCATTCGAAAACAATTGTCAAAATAAATAAAATCAATAAATAAATAAAGACAAAAATAAATAAATAAAAAGTGAAAAGGAAATGGTGGAAGTGCTCTAAGTGCTCACAATAGGGAAGTAGGAAGAGCTGCTAATTGAGGCGTGATAAGAGTAAGTGATGTTTGAAGCCATTAATGTTCCAGGAAACTACGCCTCTTAGAGAACAAAATGAAAAGCTTGAGTCGCTCTCATCCACTTTCACTGCATGCAGATTCTCATTTTTATTATGTTGACAATTATATATTTTTTGGTCACAACATAAGGATATGCCCCCGTTAAATGGTTATGAGTTAAATTCAGCCTTCAAATTGGTTATGGATTTATATATAAAAAGTTCTTGAAGTTCCAAGTGAATTCAGATATTCAGGGCTATTCTTCAAAAATTTTCCATTATATTCATTTCAAACAAATAATTTGCTGAAAGTGTCTTGCGGCAAGATAACGATAAAAGTTTATATTATTTGAAGTTATTTTTTGCTGGTCTCCTATTAATTACAAAATTTTGAGCCCTCACTCAGAATACAGTGAACACCAAAGTCTAAATTCTAGCAATGTATTCTCAACAAGTTTAAAAACATCAAGAAAAATTAATTTCAATTACTCGAGTTTTCATTTATTCTCCTGGTAAACGCATGCGCATTTATTGAGCAGTAAATGTAAACTATAGTGAATTATTGATATTTTCTGTTTATTTATTTGGATATATAGCAGGTAATTTGCTTTATTCTTAATCCCGACCCTTAAAATAGAAAACAAATCGGGCTTTATTGCAGCGAATTAGGCGCAATAATCATGTCTAAATTAATATTCTGTTTATAATTCTTCGGAGGAGGAGCAGTCTCTTGCAGAAGGTTCGATACGGGCACTAGTGCACTCTTGATAAAAATTTATTTTTAAAAACGTGTTATGATAATATGTAATAATAAATAAAGTGTTAATGTAATGCAAAAATTTTATTTAAAATAACATGTAATAATAATAGTAATAATAAATTAAATGTTAATGCAATAAAAAAAATTTAATTAGAATAACATGTAATAATAATAGTAATAGTAAATAAAATGTAAATGTAATCATAAAATTTCATTTTTAATAATATATAATAATAATATGTAATAACAAATTTATTGAAATATTAAAAACTCCCAAGCATTTTATACCAAGTAACAAACCACAAAAGTTTTAGCTTCACATAATGGACAAATTTATATTAAACAGATAAACTAATTAACCATCGTCTAAACTAATTAACCAAAATAGCAGGCCGTCAGTATACGCTTTAATCCCTCCTTGAGACAAAAGACAAGCAATATAAATTCGCAGACATTGGCCCGAGCAGCTTGCTGCTAATGCGTCTGAGCTGCCATATATACCAGGGTCTATACTTTCAAAAAAGTTAAGATATCGTAAGTTCATCAGCCAATCATTGACGGCCTTTCAAGCAAAATCCACCAATCATAGACAAAAAAATAGAGCGTAAGTACTTACGTTCACTTAGCGAGTTTTGAAAGTATGGCCACTGGAAGGAATTAAGTGCAATAAGATGCGCCATGTGCGGTAGCCAACTACATGATGATGGGGCGTTGTGGGAGGCGTGTATACCATGACAGCCATATCACAAACCTCGTCTGTGCAGTTGCAGGGCGGCGGTGTCAATGAGATCCCAGAGGAGCAATATCGAGTCCACCCGAGTAAATAATTACTAAGTTATTGCCTAGGCAAAATGATGAACAACCGGGCCCTTGATGCAGTGTTTTTTATAAGAGATGAAGCGCTGCAACCGACTCATTACTCTCTTCAGTTATCTATTTCCTCTTGATGAAGTGTGACAGTGTCTTTTATAAGAGATGAAGCGCTGCAACCGACTCATTACTCTCTTCAGTTATCTATTTCCTCTTGATGAAGTGCGAAATGAAGAGTTTCGTAGGTAGCGGTGACATGTTGTCAGTGTAGGTCTGTAATTTACAAATTGATATAAATTGCCATCGCCTGAGAAAATTCCTCTGAGTCCTATTCGTCTTGTCGTAAACCTAAGAATTACTATGTCTGCTAGAGGCACCTGAGTTATGGCTTATTGGTTCTTGAGAAATTCAAATTGAAATTAGTTTCTTCTGATGAGCCCACCCATGACGCAAGTTTTTTTTTTATTCAGTTCAGTAAAAAATCAGCTGCATAATTTGTTCAATCAGCATTTAAATCTATAATTATATATAAATTTCTAATGAATAAAATGATATCTAGAGTTTGGTTAGCTATTGCTCCTTAACTTACTGTTCTTCTAAAAACGATATCTATAGCAATTTCTATTTTTACGATTCAGAGGAAGATAGTGCGAGCAAACGACTTTAGTAAGAATGATGAATTGCTGAGTTGTAATTTGCATAAAAGTGTGTATGGGGCCTTATGATATTAAATAAGTTTATAGTTTATCATATGGATATTCGTGCATGTGAAATAGATTATTAGATGCAATTGAGCGTTAAGTCAATTCGTTGTTCATTTTAAGATTGAATATTATAATTTCTGAGCGAAACTTAGAGTCAAAATTGGAATTAACAGCCGTTATTCGCAAGATGAGATTAATATCATATTCATAAACTTAGGTTTTAACGTTTTTTACCTCCTTGAATGCATGGTTTTGAATATTATAGATCGCTAATCGATTGAACGATCGATAAAAGGTTGAATTTCGATGGTGCAAGACAAATAATTTGATCAGCTTGCAAGATAAAAAACTTTGATCCTCGATTAAAGTGCGCGTACGTGAGGCTCAGGTTACTTAATGCTCGAGTTACCCCATGTTAAATTTTGGTTCTTGAATCCATATTAAAATTATACCTCGGCTACTGACTATAGCTTGACGCTTGAAATAAAGTGAATTGGTATAAACAGGACGCATTTACATGCATGAAATGGGTCCTAGCAAAATATTGTGCCCTTATGGTTTAAATGCAATTGATACCGGCATTGATATTGGCCCAGTTTATAATGATTCACCGGGCTGGATCGAGATTACTGGAAAATAATATAAGGGTATTTCAATTCCTTGTGCATTTTGGCGTGATAACATAATCATCAGCATAATTTTATTATGGCCTGACCGACAGTGCCATAATACCAGTAATTTTATGAGCAATTTAAGATACAGTAAATCCTCAACATGAATGCATGAGGCAATGCATACAGGTAATCGTATTGGATTTTCGTTCGCTATAGGTTAAGCAATTGGCAGCACCAGAAGGAATGTTGATGGTAATATATATTAAATCCTGATCTTTTGAATACCTCACTTCCTGTCAACCACTAATGATACAATTCCCGTAACTAATATAAAAATATAGTCGTGTTGATACTTGAGCGCAACAGCTCGAGCATTTAACATAAATGTACGTATAATACGTATAATAGTTTTTATTCTAAGCGAAAGCAGCAGCCGAATAGGAGGCGCGTATGTATCAGGAATGATATGCTCTGACTAAGGGCTTGAGAAATGCTATAAGGCAGACTTGCATGGGCATGGCAATAAAGCAGTGACTTTCAAAACGGCAGATGGAGCTGAATAGCCTTAGCGGCAACCCTAGACGAGCGTTTATCATAAGCACACGACAATCGTAAATATTGGGCCAAATCTGACTGGATTCCATAAAACTTGGACACAATACGCAGGCAACCGCGAATGGCTTTTGAGAGAGCAGGGTGGTAGGGTCCAATGGCATGAAACTCTCCCTGGTTGTTCTCTCGATATTTGCAGGACGAAGAATGGTGCCGTTCATTTCATTGCAATCAAGTTTATTGGGAAATTTATTGACTTAATAGGTAAGCCTACGGGTTTTTAGCCAACTTTCAACAGGTTTTGTGGATTTATAGCTATGATGCAAAGTTCAGTATTTACTGACGCAGTGCTGTACAGTGACACTGATATGTATGAAGTGGTAACAAATTAATTAAATGCCACCTCATTCTCAGTTTGGACTCTTATTACTCCTGGCATCATCGTAAAATAATAATATTATACAGTTTTAGCATCATAATTCATGAATAGAATCGCAGAAAAAAAACAAACAGTTTTCTCGTAGATAGCAAGTTGACCAAGTGCTTATAAATCAATGCTGAGAATTTAACTTTCCAATTTCCAATAAAATTAGTTGTAGTGGCAACAGAAAAAAATAACACTAATTACTTTACTGACAACGAGGCATCGATCACTGCAGCAATTCCTAAACAGAGTCCATTTATCCACCCATATAGTATACTACTTGTAAAAAAATCAGAATCGGTAGAAATTAAGGAAGAAGCTCTTTCGCTCACAGTATCGCATTTAAGTGTTATCGTATGGCAGTTAAGTAATCGATCTGTGTGCCCCAATAAGAGAGTTGAGTAGTCGATTCAGATCTCAGCGCCGTTAAGCAGCTCTGCGGCCATTCGTTCCAAATGGCCCATAAGTCCGTATGTGCGCTAGGGAGACGTCGTTCGATTTGGGCATCTGCGATTCGAAGCCACGCATTGCCAATGAAACTTGACGTCTGTAAACGTCGCAATCTGCCAGCCTTCCCCAGAATGATCTTTTAATGGCTCATCCACAGGAAAGATCCGAAGAACGATCGTGCTTTCTGCTGGACTGAACATTCGGCTTAGTCAAGGAAACTTATCCTTTACTAACGGGATAATTTGTATAATATATTATAGTCATCAATATTTGTATGCAGTTTTAGTTGTGCTTGTGTGAAGCCTGTCACCGTAAAAAAATCTGCCTTCAAATCGTTTCGACCGTGTCGAAATTTACTAAGAATTTTTGTTTTAATATTGGAATTCCATGACATTCATGAATAGAGAAAAATTAAATAAGATTGCTTACACAAATGTGAATTAAACTTCGCTTAACGTGAATTTTATACATAAATTAATTCAAGAAGATCGGATTTTGGAAATACAGAATTATGAGTAACGTGATTCTCAATTTGGAAGGATTATTTATGAGGCCAACGGCGGTGTCATTTGATTGTTATTTTTATACGGAAATGTACTGAATTAAAATTGCAGAATAATTTTTGAGATACATTCATGAATACATCTTGTGAACTGTCCTTTTTTATGATTATAGCCTACTGCTGTCGCTCAAAACTGAATGAAAACCCAAAAGTATTGATAATTTTGTGCCCTATTAAAAGTAAGGTTTATAAGTATTGCGATAACATCAATTGTCATCAATTGGAATCTTGTAATGCACGTATCAAATTTATTCACGAATAAATAAAATAGTTATTATCCCATTATTTGGTGTTGTCAATAGTTAGGTTTTAGAATTTAGTAGTCTAAGTTGATATTTTTGAACATTTTTGAAATCAAATACCTAATTTAGTAGGATGAAAAGCTACAATTTATATACAAATTAAATTAAATAACAATTTTCGCGTAATTCGTAAGGAACACTTGAAACACCTGGAAGTAAGTAATACGCCCCACTAATTTCCAACATGGAAGAAATCTCTCAATAAGACGACCCAGTCTAAAGTGTCACAGCTCTCCACATAAACAATAAAGAGCTTTTCCAGTGCCTCATCATGAGCTCAGCTGCAAGAGGTGCAAAATCATAACCGTCTCGAGGCGGTGATGAAAGTCAAGAAAATCTGATGGTACGGCCAACCCAGTGGACTTGAGCTCACAGAACCCAATGGACATCATGAGTGGACAGAACCCAGTGGACAGAACCCAGTGGACAGAACCCAGTGGACAGAACCCAGTGGACAGAACCCAGTGGACATAACCCAGTGGACAGAACTCACAGAACCCAGTGGACATCATGAGCTCAGCTGCAAGAGGTGCAAAATCATAACCGTCTCGAGGCGGTGATGAAAGTCAAGAAAATCTGATGGTACGGCTAACCCAGTGGACTTGCAGGGCAGAGCTACGATCTGATAGCCTTCCGCTGAGACTGCAAGAGATGGCTCGTCCAAGGCAGGGCAGAGAGAAGGGGACGAAAAACGCGGCTGATTTGCTGCCGCAAAACTCACACTCGTTGCAAAACTCACACTAAACCTAGAAGTGTACGAATTTTCAATAACAGAAAAGAATAAATGATGACTTTTGGATATAAATTACTCTTAAAATCGTGAAAGTTAATCAAACTCACACTCGTTGAAAACCTAGAAATGTACGAATTTTCAATAACAGAAACGAATAAATGATGACTTTTGGATATGAATTACTCTTAAAATCGTGGAAGTTCAAACGCATGAAAAAACAAACTCTAGTCAGTCGAGTAATATGATTTTCACGCGCTAGAAAGAACAATATTGAAACTTATCTCGACTATTGACTGTCCAATTCTGCAATAATTTCTCACCAGAAAGCCAAATAAATGCTTCAGTAGGATTAAATTTCCTACAAGTATCACATTTTGATCGGAAACATTCAGCTGTGACGGGAAAAAGATTCTCAGAAATATTACCTTCATTTCTGAATACGCAATAACACCACAAGATTGAAGGACAATGCTCGGTGAGTGGACGAAACGACGATCGAGGACGACCTTGACACTCTCAATCTTTAGGGCATCAGAACTAACCTCCAGGCAATCAGAACTAACCTCCAGGCAATCAGAACTAACCTCCAGGTATATTGGTAGTGCCTGTCTATAGCATTGCTTATGTCCTAAAATTATGATATCGGTAGTGTTTATCTAGTATTGCTTATGTCCTAAAATAGTGATACTGATAGCGCTTATCTAGTAATGCTTATGTCCTAATCTAGTGATATTGATAGTGTCTATCTAGTATTGCTTGTGTCCTAAAATAGTGATATTGATAGCGCTTATCTAGTAATGCTTATGTCCTAAAATAGTGATATTGATAGTGCCTATATCTAGTATTGTTATGTCCCATAATTTGGTTGGTAGCTTCTCAATGAGTTGTTAGGTAATTACGTTGAACCACACGACATTGGTAATTTTTCTCATTCTTCTTATTAAAAACAGTAACTATGAAGTTGTTCATAGCCTAATAAATGAATAAAACGTATGAAGTCTGGATTCTTTATATTTTGTAGGAGTAGTCAACATGATGTATCAAGTAACTGTGATGGAAAGATGGAAAAAGATCCACTCAACCGATTTATTTCAACAACAAACCCCGTCTAAATAGTTATAGATGATGTTTAAGTCAGTGATTTCAATGGCAGCATATAATTCATTTTAAAAATTATGCTACAATAATAAATTTCTCGTAAAATGTGCAACTGAATTGACCTAACCTAATAAAACATATTGTACATAAATGATTTTCAATAACTTATAAAGTGATGAATGTTCTAACATTTCTACAATAACGCGGCAAAGAGACATTCACTATTCAGCAAAAGTTTCTTTGTACATATAACACTCTGTATTTCTTCAGGAACATTCTAAGTCAGGCTCAAAAACAGCTGAAATGACCTATAGTAATAATCTCAAAGATAAAGCGATAAATCTAGTTTTTTGATGTAAAATACTCCCCGATTTCCGCGCTGTGGTATTCGCTAAGTTGGCTGAATGTGAGGTTTATGGCGAGGCTTGACCTCGAACATTGCGCAAATATAGCAACTCTCAGTAATTTCGAGAACTCTGTCGCCATATTCAGACCATAGAATCCTTGTGTTCGAAACTTGGGCAGTGATTTCCTAGCAGATTATTGATTGATGGCTACTCGAAATCAAGGTTGAATAGTACGACTGCGTTTCGTCGCCTGAAGGTTTAATTATTTATCTAATTGTTTCATGCATGTAAGGAACAATCTAGTGTTTTTGAAGAATACAATTTATATAATGTAGGTATTTGAATTTACTGGGTGATTGGAAGGCCAAAATGTTGACAAGAGCAAGTGGTGAACTGCAAGGGTATAAGCAACTGATCGATTAGAATTAGAAAAGTGCTACGGCCACCTGCTGCTCTCCAGCCCGGTCATGTTAAACAATGAGCTTGTCTTATAAATGGTCCGGGACATGGGAGGCCAGAAACGTCGAAAATATTGTATGGAATAGTGGCAGTCTTCTTTGCTTCGGTGTTATGGTGATAAATGAAGCAAGTAAGTTATTTGACACATGCGCACTCAAACTTCGTGTGATTGTGAACGAAGATTTTCAGTCCAGGTGGGAAACTTCAATATTCGGTCGAACTCTGTTTCGTGTTAGTAGGGAATCGGAATCATCGCAAAGGAATAATTGGGTTTTTAAATCAAAAAGTATAGTATACTGCGTAGAAACTGATAAAAATTTCAAAACGTCAGTACTGCTAATTATGCAAACTCTTGTAGCTATGGATACAAAGTAAAATCGTGTGATATAATATTTCAAATTAATCAATAATCGCGTCTTGCGCTTATGTTTGCTAGTGATTATCGTATCGAAACTATATTCGCCCGATATTCTTACTGAAGTAAAGGGCGAGTGGAAGCCATTCGACGATGAATGTCACGCGTGGGTAATGGATAACTCACCATTAATGGATTTTCAGTTTCCTGAAGTAAACGAAAGCCATAATTAAGCAGTTAATGTATATACATGAGTAGCTCCTCTGAATTTCAATGATTTAAGTGACGGTTGATGACAGTAAATTGCACCGAGTAGTCCGTTATACAGAGTAAATTGGCAGACCACCTTTGAGCTTATATCGAAGTTCTTCTTAAGCTTGAGATTCAACGGCCATATACTGTATGAACAAAGCGTACGGTCAAATATTAGGTCATAAAATGAAAGCGACTAATTCTTTACAGCCTCTGATATATCATTGATCTAGTTGATCTAGGCCTCAACTTTACCCCCAACCTGTTTCTGACGAATAAAAACTGTGAATGACTCATGCCGTTTGTTTTTAGGTTATGTGTCTGTATTTTAAACTCAAGCCAAGGATTTATTATGATAAAGTAGCATAAAATATAATATAAAATTCAATAATATAAAAAATTTATGAGCTTTTTCAACCGATTTAAGTTATGATGCTATAAAGTATGACTTATGAATAATTGTGGATTGATTCCCATAGGCAATAAACTGATTTTGTAACGGTTAATTTACATGAATATCTGGCCATTTTCGTACTAATGCTAGTACTGTTCATATTGTAGGCAGTCAGTATGGATCTGATTATGCAAGTCAGCTTCTTGAGACGTAGTTCATTCTCGTTTTATGTTCTAAGCAAAGCATTGCTTTCTATCCTGATTGATGAACATAAATTTCGAGAGGAGATCCAGTCGCTAGCATGGGAGGGGTTCATACAACTATTCATGAATCAGCTTAAGTCCACACGCACCGCATTCGATTGACACGCATATATTTGTTTTCAATTATAGAGAGAATTGTAAAGCAATGACAACCGCTCGACCCGAAGTGCTGGTCCAAGCCGACGTCCGTACAACAGTGAGGGTGTTCGGTCTGGTTCAGATAGGCGCATTCATGAGCAAGCCAGTCCAATGGAAATGAACTGTCGCTTCGGCAATACGACTAGCAGTAAAATAACCGAGTCAATTGTTATTGTGACACTAAACTCTCGCTTGAAACTCACATGGTAATTAGAACTCATAGTGTTATTAATGTTATGCTAAACTTTTACCATGAATATCATTAGCGTTGCTTTCCGAGCTAGGAATGGTCCGTAGAAAGTTTTTAAGATCGCTTAAGCCCTATTTATAATGCAAGAGTCTTTTTATCTTGAGTCTGGGTGAGGGTTGATGTGCTTCTCAGTATTAAAAGATAGTACAATAAACACGGCGACTCAATAATTTTACCTTTGTTTATTCTCGAGCGCGAACAAAACGATGCTTGCACGTGCTGTGCTGCGGGCATTTGCAGTAACACCTTTGGTCCCCAGCAGGGCCGGAGTGTACGAAGAAGGGCCCTTGAACTTTCACGACAAAGTAGAAAACAATTTCTAAGTAATGAATAATGATATTACTTTTTGCAATTCCAGTGTAAATATATTTCATATAGCCTTGTCATTGAGAAAACGGGCATTTATAGGGATGAATAGATAAGAAGACTGCGCTCATTTCGATAAAATGGAAAATAAGCTATACTTATGTCGGCGATCAGGCAACCCTTCGATCTTATAGCAACCAAACAGCGTTTTTGGTTGCCTCAAAGAAATACGGTCAATTCAGACGTGGTGGCGAAATAAACTTACGTTCTCGCAAAGTCTGGCACCGCACGATCCTGATGTTCCATGTCCACACGTCTGAGAGACGGGTAAAGTCATCCAATTGGCGACTTTCAAGCACCCTTCATCTTGTGGGCTGGGACCGGCTGAGTGTGGTGTACGTTAATGGATTCATAATTTTAAGAAGTGCAATAACTGTAGCGGCAACACATCGCAGCTCGGCGGCCTGATCTGCGTGCGGCTCCAGCACACATTTCTCGTCTCGCACAACTCCTAAGGTCGGGTGTGTTGTTGAACTGTCTTTAAATCGCTCTTAACCTATACGAGACATGGCTTAGCAAGCCACACGCGTACCAAATTATTCAAATACTTTCATAATTCCATGTTAAATGAAACGCGTTATTCGAGGATTCAGGTCGCTCTGTGTTTTTTTTTTTTCGCTCGCCCGATGGCGATTAGAGTTGCTTCGTTCCTTCTTTGGGGGACGAACGTCGAGGATAGGTACGTTCTATCGAGAAGAAGAGTGTAAAGCGATTGTGATCGGCCGTTGAAGCGATACAAATGCTTAAAATTGTACATCGATTTCCCCTCAATTATTGCACTTGGCCTCCTCGTAATATCATTATAAACATTGACAAGACTATTTTTCCACTTAATAAAATTCAACTCTCTTTTGACTGGGTGAAAATAATAAGTTTCTGACTTAGCCGTTTTCACAGTGTTTCAACAGGGCAATGGAAATCATCGTTAGCTGATAAAGTCCCGATATAAATATAAAGGGCGCGCTCTATTAGTTCTGAAGCAATAGAAATAAATTAGTCATCTCTTCATTCATTCTGCACTTTAGCAAACAAGATTTCTTTGCGGAAAATTGCGGAAAATTTTCACCTCTTAACGAAATAATTTACCACATAGATCTTCCCACGTCCATCTCAAAATTCAGCTGCATGCCAATTTTCGCTAACATTTTTTTGTAGTTATAATAATCGGACCGGATTTACAAGTCGACTATAGATTAGTAATTACCGACAACACCGATTACCGAAATATGTTTCAAGCCGGACAGCTTCTGCGGACGAAAAGAATTCCTAGGGCAAGTTTCTTGGCTCCCCGACACGGCATTCAATCAGTCAGGAAAAGATCTTGGAAGGATCGATCCTGAGCTTTAACAGAGTGTCGGTTGTAGAACGCCGGCTGTTTGTTTTCGTTCATCTGATAAGACGCCGCCCGGAAGAGATGGACAGGATGAATTGAATATATAAATAATGATAGGTTTCACTTATGCACCGTGAGGCAAGGAAGGCGTTTAAAGCAGCCAGCTAAAGAGCAAGCGCATCGAGGTAATCAGTTAAAACAGACGTATGTTCTCTAGATAGACTCAAGTCGGTCGCTCGACATAGACCGATTGCACTATTGAACCAAGATGCTCTTTTAACCAGCGCTCTGCCTATGCCTTCTTGTCATCAGATATTTCCATAAACCTGCTGTGTTTTCTTGTGCGCGAGATTGCATCTGGGAACCTTTAAATTCGAAATAATGCCAAAGCCTGCGAAGCTGCATTCATTACAGCAGCGGTCACTGTATATACAAGCTGTGCTCATCGTTATTGAGAAGAATAGTACACTATAGTACACTATGCAACAATGAGCATGACATGCAGCACTGTTTAAACCTGCTCTCGCACCGTCAACAAATTTCTGAATTAGCTGACCCCTTGGCCCAAGCAGTTGTTGAACTGAGATGAAATTACGTTAAGATCAGACGGCGCGACTTGAAAATGTGATACATCGATCTCAATTGCTGCTTATAATTGGTCTTTTTACTTAATAATTTATGAAGTTATTTCTTCCCATACTTTAACATTATATGTCACTGCTCGACAAATTTATCCTCTTGCATCCTGTTTGTTATCACAAATGTAAAAATGATGTTCAAATAAGGTGACGTGCACAGGGAAACAATCTACTTCTATCAGGGTATCGTCATCTCCTTCATTTAATGTTTGTTGTAGTAGTTGTTCAGAGTTTTGTACTGGGTAAAAATGAATAAAGTAATATTTTCACTGTGTCAATTGTAAGTAATAGCAAAGAATAGCAAATGTTCAACTGATTTTTGACTAAAATCTTGACCCTGAATTTAAAAACCAAGTGCGACTGAAAACCGTTCGATATAGCAGCGATATGGAGGTCCATTATTTAATTCTTTAGAACATACACAGAGAAAACAAAATAAAGATTAAATAAAAAGTGCCAGATGGGAGAGTTCAAAAGCTACCAGTGGGAGTGACGAAGACAATACTGAGCGTGGACTCCAATATTTGGTCTTTGCTAATCGATAGTTTTGCATTTGAAGTGCAGAAAAATTAGCATGCCATTGTGTTCGCGTCAAATCAGAGGTGATGAAAGAACTCAAAGTTCTCTCGATGGAATCAAAGGTTTTTCTCGCCCACTTTAACGCATTGATTTTGCAACACAATGAAACGCAAAGCCACAAAAATTGCGGCTGTTTTTTTACGAATTTAGTACACCGCTAATTCGGATTAATATAACTTTTGAGCTATTTTTCCCCCCTCTAGTAAATTGATAAACGAAAACAACAGATTTAGTCACCGGAAGTGTTTGAAGTTCTATTCAGTTCTAACGATCAGTCCATTGTTCTCAATATAGAATCATAAGCAACCTCGACTTAATTCTTGTATAAAACTGCCGCTTATCCTGAAGGTCTGAATCAAAATTTTACATCGATTTCATTCTATTGTTCCACACATTCGAAGCAATGTATGTTGCACTGCCAATTTAAATCAAATGTTAACGCCTCATAAACGTTACATTACAATTTAGGCCCTTCATTTAAGCAATTATTTCAATCTGATGATGACGGTTTGAATTTTTTTGAAGAAACATATCTTCGAAACTGCTCGTTATAACAAACAACGTCTCTGCGGATGGCTGCGTCGCAAAATTCATTGTTAATTTTTGTCTACAAGAAGCATTTGGAGTTCAATATACTCATTCGGAATAGTTTCTAAGCCTTTGGCCACCACTTTGGTGCTCTCTAAATGACTTGAAATGTGCTAGGGTCGTACTTACGTCGTCACATCTATTTGATTCTTAACCTCAATCATGCACTAGTCCTAGTCATGAAGTAATTTGGTGTGGCGCGCGCATTCCGCGCAGCTATAAGCTGAAGGCAAAACCGACAGTAAATTTGTTGATGGTACGACAATGGCCCGGCAGTTTGGAATCGTAAATTGACCAGCGTAGGTAAGATCCTTGGCGCGATAGTGTCGCCTAATGTGCACCCAATGCACACGGAACGCCGGGCCCGGCGATACGATTAATTGGAGTCGTCGTCAAGGCTTGCAATTCGTCGACCGAAGGACTGGTGAGACTTCCATGCAGGTCTTCTCCATTTCTATTGGAAAGACTGGCTAGTCTTCCATTAAGGTCTTCTCCACTTCTATTGGAAAGACTGGCGAGTCTTCCATTAAGGTCTTCTCACTTCAATTGGAAAGACTGGCTAATCTTCCATTAAGGTCTTCTCTACTTCTATTGGAAAGACTGCTTAGTCTTACATTAAGGTCTTCTCTACTTCTATTGGAAAGACTGGCAATTCTTCCATTAAGGTCTTCTCCACATCGCTGTACTGAATCGTCCTGTGAAACCTCCTGCAGATTTTAATTGCGTTAGTATTATCTATGGCTTATCTACTATTATTATTGTAAACAGCCTATGTATATGGCCGCGGCATTACTATCCAATGTTCCATCCTCTTTTAGTCTCGTATGAATCGATCTATTTGTGCATGGAGCCAATAACTGCTTGCTTAAATAGTTCATCGCTGGATTTCGTTAATCTTTGAAATGAAAATTTGAATTAATTTTCTTCCATCAAAGAAGTCTCCGAGATACCAGTACATTCGAGGAAATTTAATGCTTTTTAAGGCATTTTCTCATTTATGAAAAAAATGCACTATTGTGCTCGCAATGTCCGTCTGTCCGTCCGTCTGTCTGTCCGTCTGTCAGTTCGTCCGTGACTTCATGTTTTCGTCGACGAGAAAATGCGCTCTCTGTCACTCACTGCAGTGAGTACTGAGTTATATTTTTTTACAATTCGATCTGTTATTGGGCCGAGTAGAACCATTGCACCTGGAGAAGAGTGCACTTGGAATTACTAGATTACATATAAAATGGTAATTCTTCAATCGAGTACCTATCGCGAAAGCTTTTTTCGCGGGTTTCTAGGTTCAATATATTTCAATTTGGTAAACTTATTAACTGTCCTTTGTAGCTCAGTTTACTTGACTATCAAAACGTATTAAAACTTTGGTGAGAGCATAAAATTTTTAGATATTTCCATAATTAGGAGAAGCCCAATATTCTCGTATAATAAAGCGTCTTGTTTGTAATGCGATGCAAACATAAGAGTTTTGTGCGTGCAGCGGTTCAATTAATCCATAGTCATAACGAAGATGTTGGATTTTTAAGTACGTCATCACGATTTCACAAGGAAAACCTTGTCCGTTTGTGAAAAATAGTCCCTACAACGTGACCATGGGCCCATACTTACAAAAAAAGTTAAGAGATCGTAAGTTCATCAGCCAATCATTGACGGCCTTTCAAGCCAAATCCACCAATCATAGACAAGAAAAAAGAGCGTAAGTATTTACGTTCACTTAGCGAGTTTTTAAAGTATGGCCCCATATATTCATCCTTTCATAGCTGAGAAGCTGGCAGAACAAAATGCAGATAAGGTGAAACCCTGAGCAGGTGGCAGTAAATACGCCTAATAATCGACCAGTGATAACAAATTCCGCCCTAATCATCGATTAAAGAGTTCTTTACATAAGCAGTACGATGCGTGGCTTACCGGCCAACGTTTTCAGGTCGAGAATTCGCTGTGTTATTTCTGAAAGATGATCCTGTCTACTATACAGATAATCTGTTCCTGGGGCCATACTTTCAATATTCGCTAAGTGAACGTAAGTACTTACGTTCTATTTCCTTGTCTATATGATTGGTGGATTTTGCTTGAAAGGCCGTCAATGATTGGCTGATGAACTTACGATCTCTTAACTTTTTTGAAAGTATGGGCCCTGGTGATCGTTTTCGATTTTGCATGACAGCGGCCAGTATTTCACATGCAACCATTGTTCAATTTTCGGATGCTTCGAGAGAAAATTTCATAGTTTGCTGATATGAAAATTGTCTTCTGCCAAACATCTTAAAATAATTATACAGATTTTTTCTGATTCTAACTTTAATATATTCCGTTACTCTATCATGGGTTGAAGAGTGTTCCTTGAAAATTATTCAGACCGGTTAGGTGTTTATAAACCTGCCGCCAATTGTGAACGTAACCCATTACATGAAATTATCTTCGTTACATCACTCGTAACAAAATACTGAAAACTTGTTACAAGATAATTAACGCAAGCCATGTTGCAGGCTGTATGCTCTTTAGGCGTCATCTCACTCAGTTCACCAATCAATAGTGATTGATATGCAGCCAGAAAAGAGTTTAAAAATTTTCCTATCAGCTAATATATAACTTCGGGAAATTAAATTTTCTACAAGGTCTCTCAGAAAGTGATCGATGGCACAGCGAAGAAAATAAAATTAGCTGTTTTTTCAATGATAATTACAGTTTATATACTATTATGCGCCTGAGCATCATCTTCGGCCAATCGCAAAGACATAATCATTTACAATAGAATGGACTTCTCAATAGCTTTTCCTCACCTAGCACAAGTAACGTACAACTTTACTGTCAAGTGCTCAGTACATGCGTTGCATACGCCGCGGCAAAGCTGCCAGGCTTGCGTGTCAAAGACTTTTAAGAAAGCTTCGACAGCAATTAGCAAAGCTATACCCAGTCGTTGCACAGATACCAATATTCTACTGCATATTAAAGACCAAGATAAGTTCAGTTGGTGCAGATAAAAAGATCAACAACCGTGTGCTAAAAGCCAAGCTGGACCTTCTTCAATTTCGGCACTGGCGCCATTGCGTTGTTTTAACCTCTTTTTGAGGAACTGTGACGGGGCTATTACGTTCTTTACATGATGAAATTGCCTTGCAAGAGTATTGCATGGTTTGTACTCATTCCGAAATCTTTATTGGCCAAAACAGCGCGTAAGCTTTCAAGCGCCTGACTCCAGTTCATTGATGTCTTGATGGTGTTGCACAGTATCTCCTCCCTCTATAATGCCTCGCTCAGCAGTACAATTCAATAGGGGTGTCCATTAACAGGGTGTCAGTTGTTCAGTCTTTGTACGACTTAATTACGGTCAAACTCTCAAACGAAACGCGAGAGAAGAATTAGACTTCCTCTCAGGCCAAATAGGTGAAAAAATTAAATATTTTAATTTTAATACTAAATTTACTAATATCTTTCAAAATATCATATTTAGCCAGCAGACAATTATAATTCGTTTTTTCAACATCAATCGATATAGCTGGTGACTATCAATATTTATGATGAACATTGCAAGAATTTTTAAAAATATACTAAAGTTAATGAGTAAACGAACATTCAATCAACCTCACACTCATCACACTGCCTTCAATACTATGATTTAACTTGTGTGTGGTCTCTAATTAAGGAATTGAACTTAAGATAAATCCCGAATAACTGATAACGAATACAGGAAAAATTTGTTCATCTAAACCGAGGGAAAAGATTGCGAGCTAAATCGCTTTGCTATCTTCACATCGCCAGCGCCTTCGACATCTCCATCTGATGTGACTGATGTGGAAAGAGGATGTTCGTATATAGTTTGGAACTTCAACTCAAGGGCCGAGCGATCCAATAGCTTATTGGCAACTCAACTGATAGCAGTAATGACTTTGAAGAGCTTGAATGCGCTGGTTGCTCGCATGAAAGCTTAGTGCTGTTCATCACGCAAACTTCTTCTCAAGAAACATGTTTTTGCACCTTTCAAAGTACCTATTAAATAATCTCCCTTGTTTATCGACGTTTATGTTATAGTTTCTCATAAATAAGTGTTTACTTCATCTGTTAATTAATCTTAGTGTCATCAGCTCATTATTTTGTTCATTAACTATTCGTTTCTATTTAATTTGTTTCCTAATCCCATTAGTGTCTCCATGCTGGGATTTATTTCGGTGGTGTACAGTATAAATGTAGAAAAACTGAAAAGTAATACATGTAAAAAATTTGTTGTTGGAATAAATTTTTTGGATGTGAGTATTTATAGAAGCTTCAACAGGCTCCACAACAGAAAGTCCTTTCCCTCAATTTGAGTTTTTCCAAGTACTGAGATAGTCACAAATAAATTGATATTATGAAGCAGAAATAAAACCTAGTTCCTATTTGACCCTTTCTATGTGGGGATTTTCAGCTTTGATCAGAAAGATAATTTTAATGTTCACATTCCATGATCTCTTGTACTGTTTTGTAACGTAAAAGTGAAGGTTTAGCAGTTAATGATTGTACCTCTGGAGGTTCTTTGAAAATTAACAGTTCTGCATCAGATAATTGTTAACATTCTTGGATGAGCTTTTTGCATCGTGTAAGTTTTTTTGTTTTCGCTCCGTAACTCAACGACTTACGACTTATTTCCTTTCTAAAATTACGACTTGCAAAAAAAATGGTGAAAAATCGCTCCCTTAACACCTTAATTTGATATAATTTTTAAAAGATCTTCTTGTTTACGAGTTTGAATATAGAAATTGACTTTCCAGAGTATAATTTTTCTTGTATAAACTTAGATTATCGATCAAAAATTCCAGAATTTACAAGAAATAGAAAATTGTATCTCCCATCAACTTGTGAAAATTAAAAAATATACCTTCCATCGTTGTAATTACTTTTGAATTGAATAGTTTCTATAAAAGAGCTAGCCCTAGCTGCTCTAGAGCTCTACATGATAAAAGTTCGTAGAGCTAGGCATCCTAACATAAATAGCTCTCAGATACCAATCGCTCTGTAAAAAAGCGTTAAGGCAGAACAACCTGAGATTAGAAGGCCCTGGAGGCGTCAGGTGAACACTGAACTCTGCCTTCATCGTCAGAAAATCAAATTCTCATTTATTAAATCTAGCGCTGACAGCACGCAAGATTTTAGCTGTAAAGTTTCAGATTCATTTCAAGATTAAACTCTTCTGATACCTAAATGCGTAGCAGTTCAAAGATAATAGATATCTTTGGGTGTAATGTAGACAAAATAATGAACAAATTCTTTTTTTAAATTATTTTTGAGTTTTCGCTATACCAAATAATGATGAAGCCGCTGAGGTAAGTTTGGATGACCGTCCTGTTCCTAATTATTATCAAAAGCAATGAAAATAGGAATTGACATAATATTTTGTTGCAGTAGGATTCTACTTCGAATATTTAATGGTCTCATATAGGCATGAATAGAAAATTTTGCGAACCAGTCCTGTTAAATATTAACTAATATATTTTAACTACCTTGAATTAATTCTTAAATTTATTAAATTGAACTAGCTTAATTAGCAGAGTATGTACAGCCAGACAAAAACTTTTTATGACAGACGGATCATTTTAACACTTAGTACACCTATGTAAAATAAAGTTCTAAGAAATTTTGTTCATGTAAATTTTTCGAAAAAAAAATGAAGAAAACGTGAAATTAATAGAAAACGGCGAAAATGGGGTACTGTAATGTACTCCTCTTTCAATTAACGTGCTACAACATCGAGGACATATCATGAGATTCGTAAAGACCATATCTATAGGGAACAATCGGTCATTTTTATAGAATTTTTTGTATATGTTTTTATTTTTCTGATTTTTTCAATTTTTACCTCATCCCACCATTCTTTCAATATACGTATAATCTAAGCAAAAGAGAAATCAGAAAAAATGCCTGAATGATCTCTAGAGCAGGGCCCATACTTTCAAAAAAAAAGGTAAGAGATCGTAAGTTCATCAGCCAATCATTGACGGCCTTTCAAGCCACTCTTTTAAAAACAGTTAAGAGATCGTAAGTTCATCAGCCAATCATTGACGGCCTTTCAAGCAAAATCCACCAATCATAGACAAGAAAATAGAGCGTAAGTGCTTAGGTTCACTTAGCGAGTTTTGAAAGTATGGGCCCTGGTTTTCACAAATCGAACGGTGTTTCTATCAAAGCTGCAGCTTGAAAATCATATGAGGAGATAGATTTTTTAGATGAAAATATCAACATTTCAGTAGAGTCGAAAAACTGAAATTTGTGATAATTGAAGCAATGGGTTTTACTTGCGCTTCGACGCCTGTCGCGAACAAACAAATAAACGCACAAACATGACTTTGGGCTCGGTAAATGCGTGATACTTGAACCTTTAAAATAAACCTAAAAACTGAAAATTTCGATCTTTGGGGTATATGCTCTCTTAAAGTTTCTACATAAGTTTCTATTGCGTATTGTTTAGAATTTATTATAGGCACCATAAATTTTTCATGAACTAGCTTGTGCCTAATTTTTGAATTTGATGCGTATTGAGCCACCAGCACATAACATAGAGAACCTTTAACAAAAAATAAAAGTAAAAACAAGCAGGAAAATTCACACAAAATCATTCGCGTGTCACCGCTATTTAACCAAAGAATTAATCCGGTCGCACGCATTCCAGTCCGCTTTCCAGTCTCCAAGGCTCTTTGCATATTATGATTAAGCATCAGAACATTCGAGCTCAGAACGGGCATTTTCATATGGATCCTGAGTAATTCTTCAGAAACTCCGATCAATTATCTGTTTTGACAATTTACATGAACACTTTCCAAGTTCCGCAATTCATCATCTTGTTAACTTCTCCAAATGAGCCATCAATTGCAGACTCACTCAATTAGCCGAGAACTCAACCAAACGAAATCCATCATCGCACGATGGGCGGATCGTTACTGACTTTGATGTTGAACTCCTGCTAATGCAAGTATGGCCCCACCATCAACGACAAAAACTCAGTCCACATCCACGATGGGTTGCTTTTAACTTCATGTATTTTGATTGTAGTTGAAACTACTCGCGTTACGATAGAGGCCTATTGGCTGCGCCAATCAATCAGATCAACATAAATGGGTTTTGCCAAACTAGCCCACAGCTTTTCTGCTCGTCGGCTTTTACCAGTTTGCTGTTTACAGACAGAAATGAGAGAACCACTAAATGAATGTTGATGACGGAAAATTGAGCTGCCAGTAAACAATGAACTCAGGCCGAGGTCTGAGAAGATTGTTGCTCTCGAGTTGCCAGAGTCCTTGAAGATTTTATGTATTATATATGTTATAATCAAATCAACAAATAATCTCGTATATATTGGTCAATTTCTTTAAGAACCTGTCATTATTTTTATATAAATTTACATAGTACACATTAACATTCCCCATCGAGTCAGATATATATTTTCTGGAGCTGAAAATTTATTCTTAGTGGGTAAAAAATAAGGCATTATGAATTTCAGCAATAATCGATACCTGGCAGTGCCTGGTTAACCTGCTATAATGTTTCATAATATACGATAACCATAAATATCATAGCACTTATTGATTTCATTGAATACTTGGAGATTTCTCTCTAATTTCATGAAATTATACAGCCTTTTGAATGATAAAGCCGAATCGACATGTTATCGGTTTCGAATTATACGCGGAAATTGTAAGTTTTCTTGGATAGATGTAATAGTTGTAGCCCCGAGAAGACCGTCATGAGAAGCCTGTATTTGCGCATCATCTGCCCAGGATGTAACAACAGATCTGGGGCTATACTTTCAAAACTCGCTAAGTGAACGTAAGTACTTACGCTCTATTTTCTTGTCTATGATTGGTGGATTTTGCTTGAAAGGCCGTCAATGATTGGCTGATGAACTTGCGATCTCTTAACTTTTTTTGAAAGTATGGCCCCTGCTATATAAGCCTCGCTAAATAACGTCGTGCGTGGCTAAGCTCATTAGCAGTGTTTCTTGGAGATGCTTCTGGCCTATCATTATCCAATATTAACGGAGAGATTGCCATAGATAAGAAAACTTCAGTTGAAAAATACCCTGCTATTCTACGCTTTATTTCACCCCAGAAATTTCTTAATTTTGTTTAAACGCGTCTGAGATGCTAGGCAATTTTCTGTTTCGAGGTGAGAATGACCGTCGTTATTCACATTTTCGCTGGGCATTCGTGACTTGCACATCTTTATATTCGCTCTTAACTGTCAGCTGGTATGATCTTGACGATCGTTTGAATTATCAGGATTATCGGCACTTTGATCGCGTGCTTAGCTTAGCCAGGAACATTCTCATCCTAAATCAGATCGTCGACGGACCAGGAAAAAGTTTTAGCTATGCAGGTCTGCTTCTTCGCCGCAATTGGCTCCTGGATGGAATTTTGTGCTCATCGATAGATGAAGTGATTTGCTCGGAAAATCGAGTAACTTGCAAGAGTTTATGTCTATGAAGATAACTTGAAAGCTCTCAGTTCCTTGTACCCTCCGTGGCTGCAGACTTCTCCCAGTAAAAACTGTGTTTAACACTCGCAGGGAAGCCCTTCTCTCGCCGTCCCTGTAGCCAAAAGTTTATTACAGTCCGCCTTCCATTGGCTCCAATGAGCTCTAAGATTGGTAGAAGCAACGTACACAACTCGCCTGTTTACGAAATATGAAAGCAATTAAATTAAAGAAACCTACATGCAGCAAGGCAATAAATCAATATCAATGTGCGGCTTCGAGATGAAATTTCTTAGTGAAATAGTAAATGCTAAAAAAATATAACTCAGTACTCACTGCAGTGAGTGACAGAGAGCGCATTTTCTCGTCGACGAAAACGTGAAGTCATGACGGGCAGACAGACGGACAGACAGACGGACGGACAGACGGACATGGCGAGCACAATAGTGCATTTTTTCATAAATGAGAAAATGCATTAAAAAGCGTCAGACAACATGATAAAATTGCCTGTTGCCTATCATCGTGGGGCATTCTATCTGGGTAAAAGAAATTGCAAATGTATCCCCAGCAGGCCTGAATTATTTGCTTCCTAGCAGTCAAAACCTAATAATAATTCTCAGGTTTTAAATTTCCTTCATCAAGTCTTTTTTACACCAAGAATCATAATTATTGATTTGAAATTTTATTTATAGGCCAAAATTTTAACTATGTTCTAACTATGTATCAGAAATTTGAAAAATTTTCAAATTTCTGATGTGACATTTGAAATTCAGTTATCCAAAATCTCTCCTTCCACAATTTCCATATCTCAAAAACTTGCGGCTAATTTTTAAACCCCAATTAATGTTAATGAGAATAAACCAGTTCAAACTCACCTCTGGAAATATATTTACATATAACTACCGTTTCCATGTTAGGAGTAAATTCTAATAGATAAATATACAATAATGATAATAATAATAATAATAATAATAATATAATACTAATAAATTCAAAATTTTCATCACAACCAACTTTCCATTATTTCTAATGCTCTTGATTTAACCACAATAAATAAAATTTCAGTGCCAATTAAAACCAGTACACGGTAGGTATAGTGGATACGTGCTCGAAACACGCAAATATTCACCAGTCGCCAGACAGCGATGAAGATTTTTAAATATGATTGAAGCAAATGGATAACGAAATAATTCAATATGATTACGTATCATATAGTGGTGTAATTCCACTCAACTAACTCTGAAGGTATTCATTATGTGTAAATAATACTTACTGATATAAAAATTAGTACGTTATGCAAATTCAGCAACAAAATATTTCACATCGGCTGAATCTTGTTCGCTTAATCATGTAGGTTAGTGCAGTATATACCTACTGCATTTTAATAAATCAGAATTTGTTCTGATAACGTGATGGAAGCAGTTGTTCACTGCTCATATCTTCAGTTAAAAAAATTTTCAAGACTTCATTTAGTCTGATACGCTAAATTCAAATCAGAGGTGCCGTTAAAACACCTCTGTAAATTGATATCTACTGTATGTATGCGTGTAATCCCTTTATGCTAAATCCTGCAATATTAGAGCTGTGAGGCCACGAGTGAACGCCACAGCTAGTTGAACAATCTGTTCATTGCATTTTGAGAGTCACTGAGGCAAAAAAAAAACAAATTCCAGAGGCGAGAGCAGGATCGAGCCACACTGTTTGTAAATCTGAATAGAGGCAGACAACATCGTTCATTTCGAGGTAAGATCAAAGTTCACCGTAAATGTGCGGGCGGTACAAAGAAGCGTTCCTAAAGACGCAATTACTCTCTATTACCTTACTGAATGTGCCATGCCGAGCGGCTCGCTGCCGGACTGTTTCCTTACAGTAGTGGACGCCTGGAAAGAAGCTTGAGTTCAATACGGCTAAATGGTCAACTCTTATTTTCTTTCGCTCTACCAAAGCCTTGCCAGATTAAGATTTTGCGACTTTGAATGCTGATGGATGAAGATAATTACTTCTGGAAGTCTTCTTAAAACAATCCCAGGTATTAACGACACCTCTACTATCATTCATGACCTGTCTTCCGTCTACTCATCTCAACTCAACTTTTATATGGCGTGAATTCTGTTAATGTTTCTTTTATAACAAGTTCTGCAATTCAGACGATTTCTTACAAACACACTAAATGGAAAAATTTAATGGTGAGTCGATTAAATGAACTACACTTTTTCTAAATTTATTGATTAAATTCTCGATTTTGTACGATTTGTGAGGGCTGAGAAAATTTGTAGTCGAAAAAGTCTTAGCTTCGTGGCATTGACACAGATTTGATTGGGAAGTGTTTCTGTCGTCACTAGCCTTGAATATTATTCATGTAAATAAATCAACTCATAGGTTTTTACGTATACAAAATTCACGCACTGATAATTTTTTACTTTACCATCTGTAAGGTGAGGGGAGGAGCGAGCAGAAAAATTCGTCTATATTTACATAGCGGTTGTATTTTTTTACACCAGGTTTAAATGAGAAGTCGGCTCCGGTAGCGGATTCTGCAAGGGCTCCCCAAGGTTCACATGCGTCAGTGAGACAAATCGCAGGGCATCAGCCTACAGCAAAGTCTTCTCTCCAGCGTTGCCTGAGAAACAATCACTAGTTTTGTTTGAGGCTTGTTCAAAGGCACCGGTAATAAGTCTCAACGCAATTGAAATTCAGTAGAGAACCACCAAGCTATCTGTTTTCTCATCCTGCTACGATCTTTACCGAAAGCTCGCCCTTCAAAGGAATATCTATTCAAATTGCTCCGAAGTATAGTTCCTGAGTATTTATTACAAAAATATTCGCCGAACCTGTTAGACGCTTCAAGTGTAGATACCAGATAGCCGTGCTCGCTTTTACCCACGTATATTTTCTACCAAGGCTCTCATGTATGACGAGAATCATCTTATCAGGACTCAGGCTTTACAGTTCGGGGTGAATTATTACAATTGAAAATTAAAAGAAAAAGTTGTGTTGGGGATTTTAAGAAGCAACAATTTTTCGTCGTCCGTAATTAACTCCTTCACGGATATGATCATTCCAGATTAAAACACAATACTAAGCCTGTGGAAAATAATTAAAAGGCCGTCGCATATATCATTAGCAAACTACTTTCCATTCTCTTGGCACAATAGGTTAAAGCGGTTCGATATTCTAATAGCTTTTTAGATTCACATTCACTGACAATCTATGCGTACGGTATTCTCTGGTCTATTCATATTGGCAGCAAGATTCTCCCTCTCCCGTATCGATGTCCAAAGCCGGCTTTACCACAAGCATTCATAGATCACCTTTGCCCAATCAGCTGTAATGCGAATGAAGATATGCTAAATGATTGATGCAAGGATAGATTACATGGACCGTAATTCCAGTCTTAACACTTCTTAGCACCATGATTTATGACTGCCATGACTATCTGCAAAATCTTTGAGCTTGCGCTTAGTCGAACCTGGTTGAACGCAAGGAAATTCTCGTAACGATGCCAATTGTTCGTCCGAAAGTACACCTCGCAGTGTCAAATTTTCTGCGATAGGCTTAGTGAGCATGGTTTTCTTTAGACAATTATATTTAAAAAATACGGAAATTTATAAGTTCTCTCATCTCCCCTGTTTTACTGGCGAATTCTCAGTAACGACTTTAATTAGTGAAAACATGATCTTAAACAATATTTGCTATAACATGGAACACTGCGGTAACATAATCAGATATCTTCATGTCATAAAATTAAAACTTTGCATTCTTAGCATTTGCTGAGAGATAAAAACCTGTTGCAACGGAAACATCAAAACATTCACTAAAATACAGGAGTCCACACATTTAAGACATTATGAGGCTGTAACTTCTTGTGAGCACGTTTTTTCATAATATTAAGTTTTTTTTCTTTGGTAAAAATTACACTTCTGCAATTTTATAGTAAAATGAATTTCTAAAATTTATTTCAGAATTATATAATAAGAAGTTTCTGTTATTATTTCTCAAAATCAGCGATTGAAAAATATACGAATTATTAGCTGCAAAATACATTCCAGAAAATGCAATTCGATGCACGACAATTTCCTGTTAGACGGGGATAAATTATTTCCGCTAACATGAATAAAGTGTTAGTGTTTTTTTCATACATTGGCGAGTCTCTGTGAAGTGAACACTGAGGACAAATTAGAAGTTAAAGTTAAAACACAAAGCAATGGCTTATAAGAAGTCTAGCGAATAAATATTTCTTGAGCGATGAAAATTTTTTACTAAAATTTCACATCAATTTCCAGCATACCCTGCATGGTTAGTAAGCCCTCTTTCCAAGCCTGTACATGCAGGCAAATTGCTGCGCATCTTCCGCATCAGGCCGTAGCAAATAGCTCCGGCTCCCGTAACCGAATGGTTCAGACTTATCATAAATTTAACGGTTGAACTCCGCAGATGCAATTCGTGTACACTTCACAAAATGGAATCGTCTGTTCACGCCAAGTAGACCTATCAGCCTGCAGAAGGTCGAAGAGTTTCGGCGGCCTTTGGTTGCATGAGCTCGCGTTCAAGTCGGCGCTTCCAGGGCTCCATTAAAGATCGATTTCACCGGCGACCGAACAGGTTCTTGTGAATCGCACAGATCATCATCAAATAGCTGATAATATCGAAGCATGATTTAGGGATGCTAGTATGCTAATACCTTCCATTAGGACTCAACAGGACTCACAGTTTCGATCATAGGTTCGTCGGTCAAACATTCCTCGAGCTCATAAGATCTCACTAAAATACGGCACATCCTATTCTTATAAGGCATCTACAAGGATCCTCTATGAAGATTGAGAGAATATATAGTCCCTAGGTTTGGTTTCTCCGTTGATGAATACTGTTTAAATAATTATAAATAAATGCTCTCTTCAAGGCTTCCTAAGATTTCTAACTTTTTCGTAAATATTTACAAGTCCGATGCTGCGAAACTCCGTCAGTGAAAGTCACAGTTCCCTTTCATGTTTAGTTTTATGCTAAACATGAAAAGTATTTCACTGTTATAAAACTAGCTTATGTTGTTCTTCTATGGGATCCTTTGTTTACTGCATTTTTCTGCCGACGAACTAGGAAGCATGTATCATCGTGCATAGCTGCCTCCTTCTTTGGGCTCTGCCTTAAATCTCAAGTCACTATAATGGTGAATTTTAGGAGCCATCAGCGTTTGGATTCACTTTTCGTGCCTTCGCCTCATCTCCTTCAGTAATTTTTTCTTATATATCGAGGTACTTTATGATTTTTGTTGCTCGGTGCTCTTCAATCTTCTTTGAGAGATTATTCGATCAATCATCATTGAAGAAATTGATCAACGGTTTGGTTAGCACATTGAGAGCAACCTTCTCCGAGCGTCGCATAATTCACAGAGGAGCTTCGCATAACATAAAGGCTTGATTTTTTAGTATCTCTTACACTTGTTCTTCTCACGATATTCTGGGTGCACGTTCATGGAGTATCAGAATTTACCATAAGAGAGTACCTTTATATTGTAAGTGTACCAGGGCCAGTTTGGTAGATTAGGGATGACTTAGATTTAGGTTTTCAAACAAATGAAAAATCCTTTTGTTCGAGATGAGAAACACAAAAGCTCATGTCAAAATTAAAGAATTAAAGTTGCGCTTTATGTTTCGCATATATTTTCCGAAAATGCTCTCATAAACTGAGATTTAATTGAACAACCCGTTTTTTCTTGAGATTACTTACAATTAAACAACCGTTAGTATCATGAGATTTTATTTAATTGAACAACCATTTTTTTAAGAATAGTTGTAATTAATCAACCGTTAGTAGCTATCATGAGATTTTATTTAATTGAACAACTCAGTGTATCATAAGATTTCTATAGGCTAGGCCAGCTGGCTGAATCCACACCATATATGGCTGCAGTCGAGCAGTGGTGCATTTGAGCGCTGGCGATATATAGGAGATATGGGCCGGTGCACTGATACCGCTGATACGGTGCACCCTTCCTTTCAGAAGCAGACAATGAAACACTGATTGAGAAACGCGCGAGCCTTCGTCGCATGTCATTTCAACCTGAAACCTCTGGCTTAAGTCGAGCTTGAAATAAAAATCAGTGATATCCAACTGAAGCAGGAATGTGCATTTAATATAATCGTGTACTTCATTTCCCTTGACGAGTAAAAGTAATTGTGAAAGTGTCATAATAATCGGAATTAAAATCAAGAAATGCAGTATTCAATATCGAGCGACAACAACAATACGTGAAAACGATATTCTGTCTTAGCAAATTATTTCTTAATGTTTAGTTCGCATGATCGAAGAAACCATCAAGAAATAAAGTTTCCTGATGTTTTCCTATTTTCAAAAATTTAAATTTATTCTATGCAGATTATTAGCTTTATTCTTTGAGCTTGCAATCTTCTGCCGGGTCCAATACGGTTGTTAACAACAGCTATGGTGTTGTTTCTGCAATGACCGGAAATTTATTTGCTTTTGGAAGAATAGCCAGTTAATGATAAAATTTCATTATATTATATCCAACATGAATGAGATCAGGAACGGAATGCCATTTGCCACAAATGAAGTAGTCTACAACATTAACATAGATAACATAAAATTCATCATAAAAGCTGACGATTTAAACTCCACGAAATCATATCAGAAGTCTAGCTAAGAAAACAATCCAGCAAACGTTTGATTAAAATGGGTAAATATTTAATTAATCCTTACTCAGCTAACTTTAATTTCTAGCAGGCTAACCACATGGGTACAAATCATCACGCCGATGTTTGATGGGATTGTTTGTTGTGTTCTGCCCTCATTCGTAAACATTCAACAAAAGCCGGCAGCAAAAAGCGCTGTATTGATTTTTCGCTCACGCTATTTAAGTGAAACAAATTTGCTGCACCTCAAACAACACTCGCTCGATGTCGCCTCTAGTCGTCGAAGGTCAGTCGATGGCGGTCAACATTTTGCGACCAACCGTGAAAATTTATCAGACAAAAACCACCCGTGATATAACTACGCAATAATTTACAGCAACAGATTTTTTTATGTTTACTGGAAAATTGAGCGACCTTTACATGTGCAAAGTCTTTTCGAAAACCGAGTTAACCTTTCGGCAATTTTGAACGCTTATCTAAATATCGAAAGAATGAAACTTTGGCATAAGCGGGAGAAAATCAGAAACGAAAATTTATTGGACGCAATCGATACTTTGGAGTGGCATGCTCGAAAATATAATATTTTTGTTAGAATTTCACTGCAAGAAACTTTCAGATGCTTCTTCTGTTGGCATTGAAGTTTCCAAATAAGTAAAGCCGTTGCGCTTAGCGCTGACATTTACAGCTCACGCCGATGGTAGTGACGCGAATCATGTTCAACGGGTAAGCCGTTATAATTCCTTCCAAAGGCGGCGGTAATGCACGGTTGCGAACTACAGTAATGGCCGTTGCTAATGTCCACGCACTGAATCTACCAATGTCCATCGAATTGTTTTGAACATTTGTTTTCCGAAACCTTGATGCCAGATTTGCTTTGCCCAAATAACTCTGCTAATTTAATTCTGGATCTCGGTCGCTTATTCACTAAGACATCATAAATTCTCACCGTTTAATTTGGCAGTCTCGAGACATGCCTATGCAGCCAATGACAGCAGGGCGGCCGCATATATAGATTGAGCTCGGCAACAAAGATTTGGTAAAAGAAAGTCAAATACAACTTATTCCCAGTCGGAAACCATGTGCTCCCCTATTACTGACACATAATCCAGTTAGTCGTTCAGGAGACTAACTGGATTTTATTTTATTTTAGTTGAGGTTTTGTCAAGCTTACTAATTTTAGCTGGTCATACGCTTAGTAATTTAGCTACTCGGTTCACTCAGACTGCAAATTACGAAACATGCAACGGATAATTACGCATTAACCACTCGTTATCACGACAGCTCCCTGCATATACGAGCAATGTAAACATTTGGTTTAACTTCAGCGCCGCAATACCCGCGATATTTTGTCAATATTTTTCTATCATTGCTGGTGTTATATGTCAATTAAGATGTTTTGTAGTCGTTTGACAGAATAGTAAGGCATGTTCTGAAATAATAAAATTTGAAGTTTAGCTCGAGCTGAAACCTCTATAATTTAGAGGAGATTCTTTTAACGCGCAGCAGATCTTCATCATACGAGCATGGTCGATCATAAACACACTCCATAAGCCTTCAAATAAAATATTTTGGCAACGTATTTTATAGATAAATATCAGATATAATTGTCTTTGCTACATGACCTAAGCTGATTTAGATCTAACTGCAAAATGCAGTGAGAGACAAAGCACTGCAAGAATTTTATCACAGTATATCTATTTGGGCAGGGCATCTACTCAATAAGATTAACTATTTGGTCTGAAAATTGTTTCTAATGCGTTGAATTCCTAGTTTTGAGCCTAAAGAACATTTCCTTTCATATGACTTTCCGTCCTTTTTAATAATTACAGTTAAAATTTTATTCAATCACTGAATTCGAACATAGCAAATATGTTTATACGTAATATTCTTTATATGCTAAGCCCCGATATCACCTCATAGAAAGTCTCAGTCCTCCACGTGTGAACACAAAATTTTGTCCTTGGTTATTTACATCTAGAAACGTACCTCACTATTTTTTCGCGACAAGAAGGACGGCGTCCGAAGATTACGCTTATAAAATCTGCGTGACGAATATCTGTTTGTACAGCGAGGAATTCAGGAATTCGGCTCCACGGCGCCCTTATTTTTCATTCAGGTTTTGCCAGGATTCTGTACTAGGGATCAGATTTACGATGTTGTTTTTCGTGATCGCCGTGGCAGCGATCGATGTTCTGCACAGGCGGTAGGAAAAGTCGCGACCGACTGCCCAACGATCAACCACGACTAGAACTTGTCAAATCGTGATATTTTATCAGTTTTTCGTCTCTTCTTTTCATTTTTCCGTGACTTCATTTCATTTTTTTGTCTCTATTTGTTCATTTTTTCGTTAATTCTCTGTAACTCTTTAATCTAAATCCGTATCGAAAACTCTTCTACAATTTTTTAACACTTTTATTAGATAAATAAGATTGTAATCCTGAGAATTTTTGCTGCTGTGTAATAAAAAAATTTCTCGAACTCGGCCATTTTAGATAAGCTGAGCATGTTGCATGATAAGTTAAAAAATTGCTGAGAAGCATAATTCGTGCTGCAATGCGTGCAATGGACAAATGCTGTCCGAGGAAATATTTTGCGGTCGTTCCAGATAGTACAATCTTCACGTGACAATCAAGGCCGCAGCGCTGACGAGAGCATGAAGAGAAAACCATCAAATATTGCAAAGAAACATTTATAGAGACGTCCACGTGTTTCAAATAAACCATCAGATAGTGCAAAGAAACATTTATAGAGACGTCCACGTGTTTCAAATAAACCATCAGATAGTGCAATGAAACACTTAAAGAGACGTCCACGAGTTTCAAATAAACCATCAGATAATGCAAAGAAACACTTAAAGAGACGTCCACGTGTTTCAAATAAAACATCAGATAGTGCAAAGAAACATTTATAGATACGTCCTCATGTTTGAAATTCCCCATTCTTTTCGAGACTTGCTAGTGTCTCGATACCCTCCGAAAGGAGATCCAGTATATTTGAGTAACTGCATGATGTTAACATACGAATTTTTCAATAGAAATGCGCTTGCAAGCGTTAATTTCTTCTGAGCTGGAATGACAACTTCAGCGGTAGCATGAATTAATTTTTCAATCACAGTCAAAGTTAACTATTTGAACCGGAGTTATTTATACTTTTGCCCTTCTGCTGCAAATTCTGCAGTTAGCGGTCTCGCGGAGCCACGACGGTTCCAAAATATAAAGGTAATTAATTTGATTCGGAATAATTTTAACCAAAAATTAATGCTAGCATGCATTTTATTCTTATGTTCCTTATAATATTTTCCTTGTCTTCAACTATTCTAGCTCGTTTCTTATGACCAGGATATTAAGGTGGAAGACTCAAGATTTGGACTCGTGCAGATAGGTCGTGTTGTGGTGAAGGGTCCCTGGTCTGGCCACGATAACTGCCCAAAGTAGCCTAACGTCTCACGCTTTTCTGAAGAACGTCATCTAAAGGAGCGAGTTGTGCCCCCAAGAGGCTGTATCGGGCATAAGACGTCGTTTAACTTGGTGAAAAACTTTCATGATGGTTTACGAGAATATTTATGATGAGTAGAGGCTTTACCCTGCGCGCGCATTCGATGCCCTCTATATAAGGCAACAGCTATCCCATGTATATATCGCCAGTCAGTGAAGTTCGCTGGCAGATCGGTAAAAAAAATTTTACGCCAATCTATAATTTCAAAATTATTCTTAGTCTCGATCTTTGATTTGGACGAATCGAGCTTTGAAACTTATTCGTCAGATGGTGCTGTATTATAGTCTACTAATGTGTAATCCGTGGAACACCAGAGAGCCAGCGTATAGACGAGTTATTTTTAGCCGAAGTTAGAAATGTGTTAGCAACATAATCAAAGAAACATAATCAGTTAAATGAATAAAATCTATAAAAAAAGCTCTATAAATTCTATCTCGTTGTCTCTCATTACATTTCATATACGACAATGCCTAGTCTCACTTCAGCCATCTCGCATTCTATCAAAATATTTCTTCTAAATGGAATTAGATTTGGCTTAATTTTTCACTTTGAAAAACAATGTGGCCACCCCAAATACATGTCAAACTTTTGAATTATTTCGTCGTTCATAGATAACTCCGAATTTAAAATCCAAGAAAACGCCAAAAAAATTCACCATATCGATATTGAAAAAGTTTCGGAGTCCAGCTCCATCATCAGTTCGACTAAACTAAAATGATGGAGCTGAACTCCGAAACGTTTTCAATATCGATATGGTGAATTTTCTTGGCGTTTTCTTTGCTTTTAAATTCCTTGTGAACTTGCGATATACGAAGACTAATAATATAAGTACTTAGATAACTCTGAGTACACCATTTATTGAGCAATTAACATATCATTTAAGCATTTAAGTGCAACACAGCTGTTTCAGAGAATTATTTTTTTCCTACAGTATAGGTACTCTTCGAACTGCGGATGTGTGTCTACTGCGTGGGTGGCTGTGCAAGGAGACGTTGTGTGTCCTGATCGAAGGATTGTACGGTGTCTCTTTGCTCACTTGTGGGTAAAAGGGACAAAATGATGGGCAATTGCGGTGAAAAACAACTTAAGCTTCCTATTGCGAGGCTACCAGGCCAAAATTACGAACGAGTTGCTTGTGTCGATTCCGGCCGATATGAAGCAAACCGAGCAACCAACTCTAACCGTCGGAAGTATGTATATCCTGACAATTTCCTCTCTATGGTTGCTTTGATGAATAATAAATGCAAAATATGGCTGAATTTATTTAGTGCCACAGTCATATCTGACACGGTCAAACATGGTTAACCATCGAAATAAGGTAATTTCAACTAATTTCTAGTGATTGTTGGAACACTTGTCCACTTATTACCTAGTATTCGTTCCTATCTATAGCTTTTATCGTGCAACTTTAGAGTGAACACGATACCGCGTTACTCTGCAAAGATCTTTATTATTTCGTTATTTATCCCAATAAATATGGTTTGACTATTTACAGTAAGTTGATGGAGCATCAAATGACAATAATTTCTGATATATGACGTGCATGAAAAAGGTCAGTAGTAGTTGCATGATATTTGTAACAGAAAAAGTTTACAATAAATTCACGGGAATGATAAACAAAATCTAAATAATCACAAAAACTTGAGCGAATTCTTTTTGGCAGTTCCGCATCAATTATAGACGAACATCTCCAATCTAATCATTGAAATTTCTCTATGACAAATTGTTAATTTCGACGGCAACGCAGTTCCCATCTTACAGAATCGCGAAGCGATGGGTGCATGTTGAAAATATGATAAAAAAAAACATTCTAACGACGGTGCGTCGTCCATTACTTCAACTTTAAAAACCACGCACTGATGGCCCAATATAAAATTATACGAGAGTTACGGACGGCCGTTTATTATACGTCGTTCGGCCACCGATAAACCGCCCATACTGTAGAGCGTTTGAGACAAGCGCTACCGCACAATATTCATTTACTTCTCGTCGCTAAATCGCGCTAATAATCGCCCTAGGGCCGAAGATTGACACGGCGTTCGTTGGTAGACGGGAAAGGAGCTCATAAAATCTTAAAAGAGACCTTAAAGTGCCAGTAAAGGCATCAAGCGAAGCGCCTCTGCCCTTATTTTGCCTTTAGTGTTTTTGCCCTTAGGGCGCAATCACGGCGGGCCAGCTGACGCCAGGTTCTCATGCCTCTCCACATGTTCACGAGAAAATCAATGGAAGAATGAAAATAAAAGGGCAAGGTGTGTTGAAATTGTAGTGCCATGCTTTGTCAAACAAAAAGTGAACGTTATTTTCCTCCTGAAAAAATAAGTTATTACAACTGTGGTAAAGAAATAAAATCATGCCTCTAGACATGTTCACGAGAAAATCAATAGAAGAGTGAAAATAAAAGGGCAAGGTGTGTTGAAATCGTAGTGCCATGCTATGTCAAACAAAAAGTGAACGTTATTTTCCTCCTGAAAAAATAAGTTGTTACAACTGTGGTAAAGAAATAAAATAAAACAACTTTATAGTATTAAACGTCAAGAAAATAGTAATTGCAGTTTTTTGAAAATATGAAGACTTATAAGATGGTATAAATGCATCATTTCAAACTATTTTATTTACCGTGAAAATGCATGTTCATGTAGAATGAGTTCTAAATTGGAATTCTAAGTTGAAACTATAATATTGAAATCCTCCGATTGCAGAAAAGTTGTATGTTTTTTCTAATAAAGATAAACTTTTCATACCAAGATTAAAATGGATTCACAGATGATCATTCAAAGTTCTTATCAAAACTTTCATGAATTTGTCGTATTAGTTCCCTCATCTGTGACTGAAAATTAAGATCTGTGAATTAAGACTGTGAATTGTTTCTAGGTGTTGTTGTTCTAAATTGTTCTAATAAAGTATATATTGTAATTGTTCGAAGTTCATTTTGATGTAGAATTAGCATGACGGTCACCAGTGCTTCATTATGATGCAGAACTAGCATGTATATCACAAGGACTTCATTGTGATGCAGAACTAACATGTCTATCTCGAGCACTTCATTATGATGCAGAACTAGCATGTATATCTCGAGCACTTCATTATGATGCAGAACTAGCATGTATATCACGAGTACTTCATTATGATGCAGAACTAGCATGTATATCACGAGTACTTCATTATGATGCAGAACTAGCATGTATATCTCAAGCACTTCATTATGATGTAGAACTAGCATGTATATATCGAGTACTTCATTATGATGCAGAACTAGCATGTATATCTCGAGTGCTTCATTATGATGCAGAACTAGCATGTATATCACGAGTACTTCATTATGATGCAGAACTAGCATGTATATCACGAGTACTTCAATATGATGTAGAAATCTCAATCATGTGCATCACGAGAATTTCATTGCACTGGAAAGTTAAATCGTGCATTATCTCTTTGTTAGTAAAAAATTGGTGCTCTATGGCACGTGCTACGAACGAATTGTTACCTATTAATTCCAAATTAGCAATTTGCCATTAAAAAAGAGTTTAATTGGGATCCTTTTGCATCACGAACAGACCTGAGCTCGGTACTGTCAAACGCTTTATAATAATGAGCACACTTTCAAACGATTTTTTATCTATAAAAGGCAAAAAATTTTCCGTCCACCCGATGTAATTTAGATTGAACATTGAAACGTATTAATAGGCTAACTGTCGCGTTTAGAATCTCGGTAAGTCATTCATGCAAATATTGGCATAATGTGAATGAGATGACATGAAAAACTTCAATGTTAAGGACAGCTTTTAATCCTCATCAATAATAAATCAATATTACGGATATAAAATTCACTTGCGTTTCAAGTCTTTGTGATCTTTATTAAGTTGGATGAGCGCCAAGTAAATAATAAATCAATATTACGGATGTAAAATTCACTTTGCGTTTCAAGTCTTTGTGATCTTTATTAAGTTGGATGAGCGCCAAGTAAATAATAAATCAATATTACGGATGTAAAATTCACTTGCGTTTCAAGTCTTTGTGATCTTTATTAAGTTGGATGAGCACCAAGTAAAGTGATGCCGACAAGGCTAGCTTTTTTGCCGTCCCTCTTCATTTAAATTATTCGCTTCCTCTCAGCATGGCATGAAACTGTCTCAACTTCTGTTGGGCATGCGTCAAGATGGGATATTATTCGTGACCGTGTATCAAATTTAAGGTGCTGCATAAGTTTATCTGAAAGGAAATAATTGTTCTGCTTTAAAATAATATTCATTTCAAAAGTTTTATAGATTGTCTAAGCACAATGACTGTTTGGTGCGTCATTCATTTTCATTTCAGGGTAGCAGAATTCCCAGAATTTTCAGTTCGAATTCAATGCTCCTGCGCATCTAAATCCCGGGTATACTCGCCACCAGCAGCATCACGTCACCAGGCTTTATTTCTTTATAAGTTCCACTGTTCTGTGTTTGCTTGGCTTGTTTGCTCAATCGATCAGCCGTCGTTAACTTTCCGAACGTATAAGAGGTCCTAAATCGTATCTCTGGAGCTCGGTCAAATTCTCACGCATCTCAAGCGTCAATTAAGTCAGCCAAGCGACTCCATGAAGTGGTCGGCAAACTCTTGTCTTTATCAGCGAGCGCCTCAATTGCCAGGGGTATTACCAGCCCCGTGACGTTGGCTTATCGCAAGTAATCTACAATATTAAATATCCTTTTTTTATCCAGTGACCTTACATAGGCATAAAGTTACAATTTGGCCCTGCTTTAATTACCTAAGTTTAATTCCAGCTTGAAAAGTTTGCTCGTTTATGCGAGCAGCGGACTGCATACAATTAAATGCTTCAATCGTTGCTGCTAGCCCTTGTTTTAATGCTTCAGATCAATGTTGTATCTCGCTGCATCCAGATTCGCTGTACGTTGTGCATGAACGTTCACAATTCCATTGACACTACATCACGATGAATGCGGCAGTTGTATAGGAAGCTTGTGCTGTTAAGCGGCATGTGGCTATTTGCATTATCCAGTGCATGCCGTGGCTTTGTGCGATGAAATATTTCCTGGTATTCAGAGCTCCGAATTTATTACATATTATATGGCTACTTGGATCATAAATTACGTCATATTTCAATCATTCTCTCACGTGAGTTGCGTAAATAATATATGATACCAGAATTTCATTTTGGTCGTAACTTAAAACGACGGAAATTGTTTTCTCGGTGATGAGTTATATTAAATTACTTGAGATGTATAAGTAAATATCATGTTTATTAGCACAAATGCATCTTTGATGCTGATTACTTTGCCAAAATTATCTCAATTTCTGGTGCTTTTAATGGCTGTTGAGTATGCATGGAGTTTTCTTTTAAAATTAGTCTTTGGACAAATAAAGAAGATTTGGTGAGACACATAAGATATTTTTTAAATTCGACTGAAGAGAATAATTACAAGCACTTGGCAAATAATTAAAAACTATCATCAGAAATAAAATATAAGAGGGGCCAACGACTCCAACAGAGGATCACATGAAATTACTTTCCTGGAATTTCACATTATTGCTACGGCATTGAAATTTATCTATCTGATATCAATGCTGTCGGCTTGAAATAACAGGTCCCAAATTATCTTCTATTCTGACAATCTCTTTTAATCATTTATTCAAAATCTAATCTCAAAACTTCATCAGCAGGTGCAGGTATTATTCTGAGCCCTTGATTTTCCCTTCGAAATTTCGATTAGCATTTAATGCCAAATGTGAGTCATGTAATGAATTGATATATTAATCGTTTTCCATGTGCCATTCATTGCAGATTAAAACATGAGTTTTGTTCTGCAGAATGTATCTTGTTATTCATTTATATATAAGCGGAATATATTGAATGAGTTACACGTTCTTTTTTCGCTTATGGAAAGCAGCTACGTTATCTTATTATTTTAAAATTTTAATGCTGTCGGATCTGCTGAATTAGACTAGCTGATGATCCTTATTTCCTTCGCCTATTACGATCATCCCATCTTTTGTAAGGAATATTGCAGTTTCCTTTATTCCTGCTGACATTTTTATTTTAATAACTGGAAATAAGACTTTCGAAATCGGCCGTATTGAGGCGTCGAGAGCAGGCGCGTGTATGGTTGAGAATAAGGCGCTGCCATTCAGCCGTATTGAGGTGTCAAGAGCAGGCGCGTGCATGGCTGAGAATAAGGCGCTGCCATTCAGCCGTATTGAGGCGGCGAGAGCAGGCGCGTGCATGGCTGAGCATAAGGCGCAGCCATTCAGCCGTGTTGAGGCGGCGAGAGCAGGCGCGTGCATGGCTGAGCATAAGGCGCTGCCATTCGTATTGAGGAGGCGTGAACATCTGTCAGTACGGCTGAGAATCAGGCGCTGCCATTCAGCCGTGTTGAGCGGGCGTGAGCAGGCATCAGTACGGCTGAGAATAAGGCGCTGCCATTCAGCCGTGCTGAGGCGGTAAGAACGGGCCGTTCGTACGGCTGTTTTGTGAGCGCCGCTGGCCGCTGACGCCTAACCGATCGTTAGCAAATTACAGCGGCTGTTTGGTGTCAAAACTGAGAGCCCTGAGGTCACTCCCAGCACCTCTTGAACCGCGGCCCCAGTGTTCTTTCTTTCCATTTTTTCAGCTCTTGTATGCAGTCATTATAAAGTCATCATTACGCGGCCAAGTTTTTCTTACTGTATTTCTTCTCTCTCTCATAATCGAATTAATTTGGATAAGGATTTATTATGCTTAACTCATTTTCAATTGATTCTAATGAAGATAAAGCTTATTCACCTCAGCTGCATTGCTATTGGTTATTGCGGTTATTGCATGCACTGAAATATTTTCTTATAAATGGCTCTCAATGCTCATATTACGCACTTTGAGTTAGGTTTTAGCTAATTCATATCTAATTTCTCTTCGAAAGTTGTCTCTCAATTAGTACTGGTATTTCCCGTAGATTTTTATGTGTCCCGAAATTAGAGAACTGGTAGGGGCATCTGTGAGTTCACTGATGATCCAAAACTTGAATAATGTTGTCCAGCGTGGCTATCAAGACCAAAAAAAATTAAAGCTCCATTTTGCAATGAATGCAAACTTAAATTTTAAGTCACTTCAAAGCAAACTCAAATATAATAAATGTAGCAGGTGCTGAAATGTATAAAAAAGGTATAGACGCTTAAAAATAACACATCTCAAACGCTATCTATAACACATTAATGGCAATACATCAAGCATTAGCTTCAACCATCAGCAATAACATAATCGTATCGGGATCCACGAGCTTCACAGGGCTCAGTCTCCTTGAAAGATACCTGCACAATGCAATGCACGATAACGCAGTATAAAAGAAATCTTCTAACTCAAAGAAAATTAGTATAAAATTATATATTGTCGGTATTTTTTACAAACTTCATTTGAAACAAAGATAAACAGTGCGATCAAATCTCTGGATTGCTCGTCTTTGGCCACCAAGGCTTCGCAGTTTGACAGCTCTGCTGTTCAATCGTCCATAGAAAATTAAATAATAATTTTTCGATATGGCAATGAAAAACTTGGTTGCGTTCTTTTAAATATATTTTCAAGTGTGGTTTTAGAATATTTAACGTAATTTCAATCGTTTTTTTAATTACATCCGCTCAAAGTTATTGTTTCTCACGAAACGAATGGCTACTAATAATTCGCATCGCCACATGACACCAACGTAAAATAAAACATCACCACCACCACCAAAACCATTACCACCACCACCACCACCAAAACCAAAACCATTACCACAACCACCACCACCACCACCACTGCCNTTTTACAGCGTTCAGTTATGATCTGTTGGCGTTTCATTTTATAGCGTTCAGTTATGATCTGTTGGCGTTTCATTTTATAGCGTTCAGTTATGATCAGTTGGCGTTTCATTTTATAGCGTTCAGTAGTTGATCTGTTGGCGTTTTATTTTATTGCGTTCAGTTATGATCTGTTGGCGTTTTATTTTATAGCGTTCAATTATGATCTATTGGCGTTTTATTTTATAGCGTTCAGTTTGATCTGTAGGCGTTTTACTTTATAGTGTTCAGTTATGATCTCTTGGCGTTTTATTTTATAGCGTTCAGTTGTGATATGTTGGCGTTTTAATTTATAGCGTTCAATTATGATATGTTGGCGTTTCATTTTATTGCGTTCAGTGAGATCTGTTGGCGTTTTATTTTATAGCGTTCAGTTATGATCTGTTGGCGTTTTTCTTCAAAGCGCCCAGTTATTACCTGTTGGTGTTTTATTTTATTGCGTTCAGTTATGATCTGTTGGCGTTCTATTTTAAAGTGATCAGTTATTATCTGTTGACGTTTTCTTTTATTGCTGGCAATAATGATGTGTTGGCGTATTGTTGTATAGCGTTCAGTTTGATAATTTAAACGTCATTTTCTGTTCAGTTATGTTCCGTTGGCGATTTACTTATTGTGTTCAGCTATGATCTTTCACTTTTCATTCACTGAGTTCATTTATTCATTTTCAGGTTTCATTTTCACTTTACGGAATCCAGTTATGTGCCTCTTGCTTTTGTTCATTTCTTTCATTCTGATACTTAATGATGGTTATATGGCGCTCTCTGTTGTATTACCTTCAATTCGTATCCTGTTGGCCTTTTTTATTGCGGTCAATTTTGAATGCTTTTTATGGCGCGGTCTTTTATTACATTCAATCATGATCCTGAGGCGTTACTTCACTGTGCTCAACAATGATCTTATTTTCATTTCTTGCTCACAGTTATGTTCCTGCATCTTGTTTTCTCGTGTTAAATTAGGAGTAAATATATTACATTAATGAGTTTTTATATTGAGGTGCCTAAAGTAGTTTGGATGTGAAGTTTACTTCACTCACTTAATATTTGTTTGACGTTTTATTCATTTAATTTTTAAATTTACTTACGATTCTGGTGCTGTTTCATGGTATCAATTGTCATCATTTTTGTATTGCACTACGCCATGTTCGCAATCAATGGTGAGTTTCAGTGTTCGATTATTTTTTTTATTTTTGTTCCAATTCATGGCGAAAGAGTCCATTTTCTAAAGTATCGTGATTCCCATTCAATCATCTATTCCTCTTATCGTTTTTGATTCTACTTATCTAGTGAGACGTTGCAATCTGCTAATATTTTCTTTTTATAGAGAATGAAGCAACGTCTTAACCGACTGCTCTTCGATTAGCTTGGCAAAAAGGTCTGTCTGATAGACCCTGTACTGCTATTATCATTTGGGCATGCTATTCAGTTAGGAAAGTGGCTTTTTAATATTTCCACGTACTTGATTAACTTCTAGGCAATTTGTCATTTCAAATGCCTGCTCTGAAGAGATCATGAATAGCGACCATGTTTAATTCTGATATGCGCTCTTGAAAGTACGCAGGTTTTCAAGACCGTTCTTCATCGGTCAGTCGTTGTCGAAAAGTGAATGTTCAATGCATAGGCTTTGCTTCTGCTCCATGAACGATTGGTCCGCATTCATTGAAGACAAATCATTTGATAACGTCCTGCCGATTAATCATCGACAATTGATACTGTGCACCTGTTCCTGTTTTTCGCGCTTTTTAGATTAGCCGCTCATGTTGAGGTATGTGTAAAATTTTATACATTCGAAACAATTTTTTAACATCAAATCTATTTTCAACAACACTATTTAAGATACAAAAATAATAATAATGTCGGATATGTATATCTTGAACGCTGTTGTGATGATATTACTTACAATTGAATTAGTTTGGTTTGTAATTCTAACATTTATTCCACATCCACTGCTCAACATACGCTGCATTGTCACCACTACCGGCTTTGCGAATAACTGAATTATCAATAGATAACTATTAGTTTCTTTATCAATAACATGTTATTTCTTTCGGCACGTGCCCTGAAGCCCGTTAATTAAATTATTAGATGCCTAAGTCATACATGGTCACATTATTTTCCGCAGTGCAACATTGTTTCCGCCTCTGCAACTCAGTGTCCGGTAGGACGTTCCATCCCGCATGGCATCAAATGTCGTCGCCGCGTCCGCTAAAATCCTCGGTAATTTCAGCGCGCAGGTCCACTCGGCGCTTCAATCTCTGGCGAGAGGAAGCTTCCTGCGACTGAATACCCGTGAGATATGAGCTCAATCTCTGAGCTCGAATTTGACACCAGTCATTCATGTATTCAGCATGAATGAGATTTTAAAAAGAAATAACTTTATCTACGGAATTTCAAATGCTGAGCTTGAATTTGACACCAGTCATTCATGTATTCAGCATTAATTAGATTTTAAAAAGAAATAGCTTTATCTATGGAATTTCAAATGCTGAGCTCGAATTTGACACCAGTCATTCATGTATTCAGCATGAATGAGATTTTAAAAAGAAATAACTTTATCTTTGGAATTTCAAATGCTGAGCTCGAATTTGACACCAGTCATTCGTGTATTCAGCATGAATGAGATTTTAAAAACAAATAACTTTATCTTTGGAATTTCAAATGCTGAGCTCGAATTTGACACCAGTCATTCATGAATTCAGCATGAATGAGATTTTATAACAAAAACTTTATCTTTGGAATTTCAAATGCTGGAAATGGTTGAATATAATCACTTGATATAATTTGAGAAATAGAAACTATAGAATAAAGTAATCCATGGTAATCAAAGGCGGCGATCCATCGTGGCCTGGGACTGCTATGTCCCTAACAATTACCAAGATTACCAAGGTATATGTCAATTTAAAAATAAAAATCAGAGTCCTATAAGAAGCAAAATTTTGTTATCGGTATCCTAAAATGAAGGTAGAGCGGTTGTTTTATTGAAAAAAAAATATTTATATACATTTTTATTTTATATTTTTTTATTCGCACGATATTTTGAGACAAATTATATACTTTGAACATGTTTTTACATTAATTAAGAACGCTTATTTCACAGTCGATTCGCTTAAGCTGGCATTTTATTTTTTTATTCAAATCGAAAAAATTATTTCGTATTGGCGTTAGTTAATTAACTCTTTGTTAATTAATGAACTAAGTGTTCGATCGAACTAAGTGTTCGATCTAGACATGTCGCTTTCCTATAATTTTTACATGCAGGTTCATGTAATTAGGAGGCCTCATTAATGAACAAAGCAATTAAGATGACCTGATAGATTACAATGACGTTTTAAGAATAGGAGGAAAAATATTACACAATCAGTTGAGTACGAATGGGTGCAACGTTTAATTTATGACATTATTTTCTGATAAGTTCTCAATGTCGAATATTCCGTGACCAGAAAATTTAGTTCAGTACTCGAAATTTATTCCTAGTTAAACGTAAAATTAGTGAATTAGATTTATCTAATTAGATCAATGATTTCAAATCAGTGATTCAATGATATAATTAGGCCTCAGAATTATTCATTTGAGAAAACTGTAAAAAGAATAGAGTTGTGAAGCGTTATGAACACCTGGGCGGGCTCTCAGACAAAGATCGAAAGAAAGACGTGAATATCAGTAACTAGATATTTAACTGATAGCATTTCAGAGACATCTGTAGTGGGAGTAACCGCGCTTCTATTATTTAGATTTAAAAATTTCCAGTTTAACTGAACTTTAGTTCTTTACTTTTATTCAGAAGTTTTTCAATATTGTGTTTATATTCCCGAACATTATTCGTGTGAAGAACGATTAAATATTATTCGCTAATAGGGAACACATTGATGAAATTCCTAATATTTATCGAAGTTAATTACTTTATTTGAACTAATAGAATACAGTTCGATTTAGCTACATTCATGTATAGAACTGCAGTATCTTGAATTAAAATGAAATTCAATCGCAACAGGAAATAATAAATTATTGAGAAATCGTTCAGCGTAAACAATTAGCCTTACGTAGTACGATTTCCCAAAATTATATCATTTCCAGTTTGGTTTTAATTTCATTTAAGGAAGCTGCCATTTCGTGACATAAATAAAAAAAAATCTCGCGGAGAATTTCCTTTTGTTAGATTTAAAAACTTGAGAATTGATGTTGCCCTAACTTCCAATTTCATATAACAGCCTATTTTATGAATGTTCATTTTCGGAATGAGACAGCACCGATTTTTCTTCTACCGATGCAACTACAGTATCATGTAGGAAGAAGAGTTTTGCAACACATGTATTTAAAATTCTAAAATGACTTTAGTACAAATAAAGGGTATTATTGATGCAGGTTAAAAATCAAAGCTTAAATTACGAGAATTTTACGAAGTCTTTAGAAATTAAATTACGAAGCCCATAGAAATCCGGTAGCCTGCAGATTTATAGCTGGAGACTCATGCTTGATGATAAGAGCCTCGGCCAGCCTTGTGGCGTCGGGGCATCTCATGACGACGCTGCGTGCAGGTCTCCAACATCGCGCGAGTGAGGGTCTCATTATGAGCCTCTCTCATGTGGTTCTTCGGTCCTCCGGGGCCATACTTTCAAAATTCGCTAAGTGAACGTAAGTAGTTACGCTCTATTTTCTTGTCTACGATTGGTGGATTTTGCTTGAAAGGCCGTCACTGATTGGCTGCTGAACTTACGATCTCATAACTTTTTTTGAAAGTATAGGCCCCGGTCTGGAGGTGGCATGTTAGGCAGCGGCTCAAAAGTTGTGCTGGTCAAACCGATGTAATTTACATTCTGGAAAAGTCTGCAACCTTCTTTGGGGCATGAATATTTGTAAATAACATCGGTTTCTTGCAAATGTCCCAACTTTTTGCATGGGTTAATTTTCATCACTAAATTCTGAGTTTCATGTTTTTATATTAAATCAGGGGTTTGATTCGGTCAGTTGCAGTTGTACTAATGTTGTTATTCAGCACAATTGATTTGGAACTCTTTCGTCAGTCATACAGGCTCTATATAGCCATCTAATTTTGATAATAAATTTTTGTAATACTTACGTTGGATATTGGTTGATTGTCCGATTGATTTTGATGTGCCCCATAGTTTTAAAATTTAACCATTGTATTTTAATTTATTATACGCAATTTAATTTGGTTGCATACTATATACAATACTATTAAGTAAGCAAAAATTAATTTATAATGAATTTCATAACTATAAGCGGTGCCTATAGGGCTTCGACGATGTATATGAGACTATTTTTTTTTATTCTGTATGGAACGAGCAAAACTTCTCTTGAGTCCAACTGCAGGATACAGGCTCAGAAAAAGTGGCTGGCTCCTTGAGTGGCTCCCACACTTTTTACCTTTAATTATGTATGCTGCTCGTCGAAGCATGGCCGGGCAAAGCTATAGCATGCACTACTTCATGCTAGGTTAACTGCGAGACTCTCTCCTAACTCAGACACTTTATGCTGACAGTCTCCACAAGCTCGACATCAATGGATCATCTTATCAAAATAGAAAATCTAGGCTCGGAGGTTGATAAATCAATAGATTGGTTGTATACTCGAGTAGTAATTTTTACGACGCATTATAAGTCATTTAATCCAAGCGCTTCAGAAATTGATAACTGTTATTTGCTGGAGACTCGATATTTGTAACTGATACGATAGAAAATTAGACGATAATTTAGACTCTGTTTCCGATCAATCTTGCTCGGTCATTCTCAAAACAAGGTTTCGTGATGAATTGATGGGTTTAAATTAATTGCTGTTCATAATGTGTTTGTGTGTCCTACTGAGTTTCAAAATTCTTCAAATTCAAACATTCATCTAGAATATTAATGATTAAGTACGTAGTGTACCGAAAAAATACTTATATAACAGTCATGAAGTTGAAGTCATCAAACGCGTTAAAATAATTTCTGATCTTCATTAATTAAAGAAGCAATTATTGGTTGTAAATGGGACATAAATATGAAAACTTTATATGAAGATTATGAATAACAGCATTAGTGAAGAATAAACAACGTTTCACATTGATTACATTGATTAAATTATTAAGCCAAGCATTCGTTTCAAGTTCATTGCCCTCAGCTTACATGCAGAATGTAAACACGTAGAATGTAGTATATAAGTATAAATGTAGAATGTAAGCACACGTGTGCAAAACCGTCGGGTGGTCAGATTCTGCAAGTGTCATGATCATCCCATGTTATAATTCATTCTATTTATGGCTATAGAACTTATCACATGTTATAAATGTTATGACTCATTCTTTTTATGGCTAGAACTTAGCAGGTGTGGATATTATTCATGCTTAGAGCTCAAATCCGCCATTGAAGGCTAAAATTTCAGGCTTCAATTGAGCATGGTAGTTTTTCTTGTCCAAATCAAACTTTCCAACGAAATAACAGGTTCTCGGCTGCAGGGCAGTCGTTTTAGGAGCTCAAAGATGACAGTTTATCACACTTCGTGTGAGCCTAGCAATATGGAATACTATAATACTATAGTATTCCATATATATTATATATTATATATATATATATTATATATTATATATATATATTATAGTATAGTTATAATACTAGCAATTGAAACCTTCTAACCTCGGTCGGTATCAGGGAGACAAAACCAATGTGTTTACAGAACTTATTTCTCAGGATGCATGCGAGACGCTGCTGTAATTAGGTGATTTATCGATATCCAGATCAATCCAATGTTCAATCCAATTTCTCCATTTTTGCTAAAAAAACAGGTGCCAAGTTTCTGTTTCGATTCTGTAAAATCGTGATTATGCATTTGTGAAGTCCTGTAAAATTTTGCTTTTTATTAAGAAAATACAATTTTTCAAACCACTTGGAATAATAAAGTCGACCTGCGACTATTGGAGACGACTTGGTGTGCTGAAGGACTCAAGAATGTAGTAAAATTTATTCATTACTTGAATTTTCATTGAAAATCTAATCATTTAATCACTGATTGATTCGTTTTCTTTCAGTGAATTTCCATTGGAACACTCGATTCTCATAAGGCTTATCGACATGAATATTTCCATTTATCAATAGATTCCAAGCTCAAAAAATTATTATGTTGATATCAGTTACAATCAAGACGAACACTCGCTCCATCAAATACTTGTTTTATCAATCGAAGTCATCTGCTTCATACTGAATGAAATGTCTATTCCATCCACTACGTTAATCTGCATGTAGAAAATGTATCAAATATCGACACATGACTTGAATTTCTCCTGCTAACATTGAAATCAGGCGATTAAATATTTGCCCAGGTGATATGAATGAAATTACACTGCCTTGCAACACGGTCTGGTTAATAATTAATTTGATCTGATTGTTCACCTCACGAGCAAAGTTGAACTTGAGTGTTTTGGGATAAGCTCATCTGTATGAAGAAATTTCATTCAGTTTCATGGTCTGCTATACAAGAGCGTTCCGCCATTTGACTTCGTAGTCCTCAATTTAGTACCCGAATCCTTGAATAGCCAGTACACTGCCTTCCGACGATTATCGTTTATGACCATTTATTTTGTCGTCTGTTCATTTATGACCATTTATTCATCGTCTTTCAATTGCATCAACTGAGACATTTGGAGTGAGTAATTTCAGACCCTCTATCTCGACTCCGACTCTAAATTCATGCGAAATTTTGGCAAAAAAAGAATAATGTTGTTTCATACGACCGAAAGCCTCACAACATTCTACGAAGACATCATTAAAATATGCAATACATTAGAAAATATTCCTGGCCGATTATGATTTAGTCTGTCTAATAACAAAATTTAGCATGAATAAGAAAGTAAAAAAATTCTTTGCTGAAAAATTCATTGTACCTGGGTAAATAAATTAAAGTTCTGAAGACTATAGACCCAATAAAAAAATCACTGAAGCATGAACGAACAGAAGTCGGCATCATTTCTGAGGTCTAAATATGGTTTTTCATGATAATAAACGGCTTCTTATTTTAACTATTTGATTCCACATGCTGGTGCTCTGTTCTGCTCTGGTAGTTAGCACCAAAGTCAAGTAAATGACCTGTTTACAAAGCCTGTCAAGCGCCGTAGTCTTGCTTTAGGCTGCGGCCACCTCTCCTTATACGCGTCGCACATAACGCTTCGTCAGTGATGTGTAACACATGAATGCCTCTGCTACTTCACATGATGGTATAGGCTCCCATACCGGTCGAATATTCATTAATCAAACTGACGTGGCCCTTGTATATTTTATTCGTTGGTTCGATACATGATGCAAATTGTAAATTTCACTTCAAGTTCAAATAAATATTGTGGCGTCACTATTAGAAGCAAATGCGTATAATGTGCGAAATTCAGTCACCTTAAATTAAACGAGCACCTAAAAACAACATTTTACCTCCTTTGCATGTGCACCGAAAAATCCCTAAAATTTATACTAGCTTACTGTTTAATGTCATTCATTGAATGCTAGTGATATCTACATCATTTTTTGTGTAAAAAGCTGTAAGAGCTACATATACTTATAGCTTGCACAAATCTCTAACAAAATTTTGATGCTCGCCGGACTCTGAAGTAGGTGCCTAGTAGGGAACACGAAAATCAGCAGTTTTATGCCCATTTCGGCTGTGGGTTTGACCGGCAGCCTTTGGTCGACTTTCAAGCGCGTATGACTTCTCATACGCTCGGCCAACACTTCTCATACTCTCAGGCGACTGTAAATTCAGACAGAAGATTCTGACCAGGCCTATACTTTCAAAAAAAGTTAAGAGATCATAAGTTCATCAGCCAATCATTGACGGCCTTTCAAGCAAAATCCATCAATCATAGACAAGAAAATAGAGCGTAAGTACTAAAGTTCACTTAGCGAGTTTTGAAAGTATGGCATTCCGATCGGGTAGCCATGCAGACCCAAAACTTTGCACCGAAGCCCAAGCAGTCCCTGTATTTTGATAACGATGGCGTACACTACAAATTCAATGCATCCTTCTCGGGCACTTACGTTAAAAGTTCAGTTTAATTCGGCTGTCTGTGATTTTAAGTTCCTAAAAAAATTCTTTACGTTTTTGCTGCTAATTTCCGTCCTGGCAAATTTCGTATTTAATTCAGAAGTACGTTTTATGTCAGTCCTCGACATTTTTATTAACTTTTAGACCAATAATGAGAAATTAAATGAAAGTTGTTTCTTATATGATGGACTTTATTGAATCAAAAATTATTTTCAAACAATCTATTGGAGCTTAGGTTAAAGTCTTAAAGTTAAAAGAAAGTCTGTCTGACCTATCCCATTAACCGTGATTAAGCAACCCTAACAAAATCATCATCCACGATCCACTTATGTCAGAGATATTGTGTCTATTCCTACGTTGCCTGAATTACAAGGGCAACATCAAGGTAAATCCAAGCTGTAGTAATCTAGATTTTACATACATTCATGCACAAGGCTTTACCTGAAGGAAAATTATTAATCCCCGTAATAAATAGCGAATTTCTTTACAGATTTCATAGAAATTCAGTACGCATGTATAGATTAAAGCGAGGTGGCTGGGAAGGAAAAGAAACAGTCGCAGACTTCCTGGTGTTTGATCGACAGCACCAATCGATTGCCGATCGTCTGGCCTCGGTGTGGCAGCTACGCCTGAATAAACACTGGCTTTACAGATCTTCCTAGCGTTCCTGCTATTTCGAAATCTGAATCGATGACGTTGCATACATGGACAATCCTATTTAAAGTTTTCAGTTGTTGCTTGTTTTATTTTTTTTTTTCTTGCGCTATCTTTAACTCACCTTACGTCTTTGCCAAAGAAGTCTTGAAATTGTTCGCTTTTACTTTAACGTTGATGACTTCTACTGCTGAACTTCTCTATCCCACAATAATTCATTCTTAGCTTTTATAAACTTACACTGACACGATGCGCCGTTTGTCACACAGAATGGGTCCGCACCTAAACAAACTTTATATTTCTGGCACCTGAATCCCGAAAACAACTTCAATGACATGCTATCGAGACGTAAATAATGCTGTTGAACCAGATGACAGTCGCTGTATTTACAGTTCAATTTTGTTTTGTGTATAGAATCCGCTCTGCTCTAGGAAATTTCCGTCTAAAATGTAGCAGTGTTAACGAATCCGACTGATTTTTCTTACGAAGAATGAGATGTGAATTTAAGTGTTACGAATAATGTGAGAATTACATTATAGAATAAAACTTCTATTTAATACTTGTACTTCTTAGTAACTAAGAAACAATACATCAAGAGGAGTCAAATTAAATAATTTTTTAAACAAATTGCAAGCAGGTATTTACTGCAGTATTGTCGCGTTGGTGTGTGTAAAGTCCATCAAGATTTCATCGGAACCTTTCACTATGCGCCGCTTCACTTCCGGTCGGCCTGCAACGCTCTTATCGCAGCTACTGCGCATTGTCACTTGCTTGACATTAAATAATCAAGTATCATTAATTAACATCAAGTATTGCCCTATTAACTGCACGAATAAATAAATAAACATAGATTTTAAAATAAGCCATCTACACACACGTGTATGAACTATGCTTTCAATCAACGATATTAGAAGTTGACGAATTATGCAAGGAATTTTCCTCCCTTCAAATCATGACTTATATTAAAAAAAGTAGCAGTCATAGAAATTGACATTTGTTAGGCTGTCAGCAACAAAGTTTGTCTTGTTTTTTTCAGTGATCACATTACTTTCAAAATATTGGTGGTACACTTGGATACAAAAAGTCATAGGATGATCTTATCCAGTGTCGTATGGAAGATTTTGCGCAGTTAATTAATTGAGCTTTATTAATTAATAATTAATAAAGTAATATTGAAAAAAATTCGATTTATGGGCTGATGAACTATTTATTTCTGCATTATTATTTTTTTTTATTTCTGCACCGTATTTAATCATTTGTATCTATTATCTTTCATTGTATTTATCTGGTTTTGTCTTAAATCAAACTTTTAAAGCATGGACACTTGCATACAAGTTCAGCTATACAGTTCGATTTTCGCAGTCTTTACTGTTACATTGATCATGTATTTTTCAACATTATCATGACATCCTTTCCTCATAAAACCTTATTGTAAATGTCCTTAGGGCAAATGTTAAGGTCATAAGAATAACAAACGTCCGCTTCATTGCGCAGCTCAGGATCGGACCATAAGTGACGTCACGACGCAAGCCCTGTAAATTACATGTCTTGCGCAACACGTGCGTCACGTGTCGTCCTGCTGCAGGTTCACCGTAACAACTGCACTTGATGCGACGTCTTTAAATTATTGAGGTCGTTTAATGATATTTCAGAGCTTGTAAGCGCTAAAAAACTGCACTTGATGCAACGTCTTTAAATTATTGAGGTCGTTTAATAATATTTCAGAGCTTGTAAGCGCTAAAAAACTGCACTTGATGCGACGTCTTTAAATTGTTGAGATCGTTTAATAATATTTCAGAGCTTGTAAGCGCTAAAAAACTGCATGCACTTGATGCAACGTCTTTAAATTGTTGAGGTTATATATTCATATTTTAGTGTTTGGAAGCGCTATAGATGTTTTATGTAACTTCGTTTAAACAATATCGTTTACATGCAAGGGCACGGCTGACACTTTTAAGCGCTAAATTATCGAGGTCATTAATTCATATTTTAGTGTTTGTAAGCGCGAAAGATGTTTTATGTAATTTTTTAAACAATATTGTTTACATGCAGGGGCACGGCTGACACTTTCAAGCAGGTATGATTCGCGCCTTGGATGGTGGAGTTTGAAAACTCTGCTCGAAAATTTTGCGAAGCATCAGTATTCTGCCATTTTTCTGCAAAACTTCAGCACGGAAATATCTTTCTTACACTTTTGTTCTGGCTTAAGTATTTGTGTTTCATTTTGGAAAGATCTACATGATTGAATGCGAATGCATTGAATATTAACTACCATTTCTTAAACTAATTCTATTCTCGCTTTACATTATAATAGAGGCAAGGATGTAAAGTTCTGGGCCCATACTTTCAAAAAAAAGTTAAGAGATCGTAAGTTCAATAGCCAATCATTGATGGCCTTTCAAGCAAAATTAACCAATCATAGACAAGAAAATAGAGCGTAAATACTTACGTTAACTTGGCGAGTTTTGAAAGTATGGCCCCTGAACTGTACCTCTTATACCAGCGCTGCTACATGACGGATGTTGATGTAAAATCACGCGTGATCGTCCGGCTGTCTTGCCTGGGTTTCCTGAGCGAAAGGCCATAATGACAAGCAAAAACTTGGCTTAGAGGATGCACTAATTATGGTCTTCTTAATTGCTGCTAAGTACACTCAAGGGAAATTTCTAGCCTTCCTTTTCGCAATCGCCTTTTGAGTGAGATTTCCTATCTCGAAAGTAGAATTTTAAAGCAGATTTTTTGGCGCATTAAGAATTTTTGAATAAATACGTATGACGATTTTTTAATTGATCAGGGAAGTCATTGGCAGAATTATTGGAATTTTGTGACTCCCACTTGGTAAACCATTTATACTGATGAATAAAATGCATTAAAATTTTCGTCTCACTGCCCAACAGATTTTTTAGCCCCATTACTCACTCGTCAAAATGATTATAAAGCAAGATTAGTTGAATAGCAAGATACTATTCAACAATAAAAAAAATTACTAAGAAATTCATAAGTTCAGAAATACCGTACGAAATAAATAAGAAATAAGTTCAGAACAAAAAAATAAATTCTAAGGAAATAAGTTCGGAATAAAATAACACGAAATGCAATTTATTTGATCTTCATGAATGAAAAATCGCACTTCATTCAGATGCAGGGCTTTTCGTTTTGCGCACAATTAAATTTTCTAGCTTAATGTGTTATTATTATATATTAAGTTAGAAATATTATATGATAGTTCAGTTTCAACCTCAATTTACAGTCTGATGTCATAGCGTGACATTTCCTTCGAAAATCTTGGGAGTAACCTCCTAGAAATAATTGGTATGGAATAAGTAACGATTGATAAAATTAGAATATATTTTTTCCCCTAAAATATAGTGTAGACGTGGATTATATTTCTTATCGACAAATACTGCTGGAGCTTATGCTGTACTTTTATGCTAAACTGTGACAAATCACTGGCAATATGCAAGAATATTTTCTCACTTTTCTGTAATACAAGAGCTCATATTTTTAGCAGACGCTCAAGGAAAACCTTTCATCAATAAAAAAATAAATTCCACCAGCGACGATGTATGGAAAGCCATACAAGGAACAGCGCCGTTATAAAGACACTCCAGTGTTAGGCAAATTGAAGGTGTATAATCTAGTAATGTCGCGGTACATATGCGAAGCATTCATAAAACATCTGCACTGTTGCGCAAAACACTTGGATTAAAATTTGAAAACCTCGTTCGATTAAAATAAAGATGATTTTTCTACCATTTCAGGGTGGTCATTTTGCCGTGCTATTGGCTAACCCGATATAATGGTTGATATCGATATAATGGTTGATATCGATATAATGGTTGATATCGATATAATGGTTGATATCGATATAGTGGATGATATCGATATAATGGATGATGTCGATATAATGGTTGAGATCGATATAATGGTTGATATCGATATAATGGATGATATCGATATAATGGTTGATATCGATATAATGGTTGATATCGATATAATGGTTGATATCGATATAATGGTTGATATCGATATAATGGTTGATATCGATATAATGTATGATAGATATTATAGTTTATAGCTCACTCTATAAACTTTTTGTCATGATTCACTCGATATAATAGCAAATATGGCTTACGCCAATAAATGGTGGTTATGGATACCCCATAAAATAGTTGAACTTCTCACATACTTTTACTATTTAGGTTCAAAACCATTAAATCAGAAATACAGGGCAAATATAACTTTACGAAGATTCTTCCCATCATATGCCGAAAACCTTGTTTTATACTCAAACATCCATTATTACCTGCATTCTTTTTAAAATTTTGTTCAATTAAATGAAACCAATGAACAAAATCGGTCAAAGTCTAGGTAAGTACAACAGACAGCGTTTAAAATAAAAGTAACTTTTTTGAATATTTCAACGCGATTGCGTGTTTTCCTTCCTCTATATAACTCAACATGAAGTGTTTTCTCTAGTCAGCGAAAAAATCGGACAACAGTGATATGCCAAGCATACTTAAAAGAGTAATATTTTTGTTAAAGAAAATGATGCTCAGTACTAAGATATGAACCAATCGAAATATTTCGCTTATATCAAGCTTTTAATTTATATTAACACTTCAGTAGCTGCAATGTGTCTTGGATATTGATACAACTGTCCCGGCAAAAACTGTTTCCATGATAGAAAATTCCAAGTCACCCAAAATATGAACAAGGAAAAATGTGATCGATATTGTCTTACATTTGGCTGTATGTAATTTATCAGTCTTACTATATACAGCTGCGTCAATGACATGTGAGACCGTAATCGATAACAGACATGCCGATGTACCGTACAGACGATATTTTTTGGGGGGTTCAGCTGTAACCACAGATGTTCCATTTAAATCATTAATTACCATACATTTGACTTACCTTTCATGTGGTTTAATTATCACTCACAATTCATTCATTATTCGAGCCGAAATACGAATTAATTAGCCAGCGATTTCGAGCGCTGCGTTAGTGCGGTTACGTTCTAGAACGATGTTAATTCCTTCCGACAATAGGCAAAACTTTTAAATTTAACTCCATTTCCAGAAACACGAAGTTAATTACAATGCAATGGCTTCAAATGATCTGCAATAGGGGTTAAGTCGGAATAAATGTATTTATAAATATTTACTATATGCATATAATTATAAGTATTTCGGATATAAATATTAAGCTTTTTGGATAATAAATTTTTTGACAATAGTTTTAAAAATAAATACGCCATGTAAGCACACTTTTTAAGCAAACCTTGCTTTATATGCTTTATATATGCCGGTTAACCCGGAGTGGTCCATTATAGCTAATTCTGGAAATTTTAGTTCCCGTTAATTCCAAATCCATCATGTAATCCCGACTACCCTATTAACATCATGCAGACCCTAGTTAAAAATAATTTTAAAACTAAAGCGCGTCAGTAAAAAAACAAGATCCGTTTCCAACGACATTAATCATAATATTCTACATTTAACTTCCTATTTTAGGTCAGTCGATTCCTTCGTTAACAAACTCATTAGTACCAAATTATAGTCGATTCCTTCGTTAACAAACTCATTAGTACCAAAATATAAAGTGTACAATTTTAAATCCAATCATTTTTTTTCTTTTTTGTACTGCCTTTATGTATATAATTAACAACGTCCATATTTAAAAATTTAATTGCATCACCGTCGTTACTAGACTACGTTTCACGACCAGAACACTTGAATGGCAAATTTGCTAAACAATTATTTTCAAATAATTTCCTATTTTATTTAATACTTGAAACCAAAACCAGGCAATTCGAATTAAATGACGCCAGTTTCAAGTATTACTGCCATGATCATCATGGAAATGGAAGTTATACATAGAAGTCCAACTTTAAAGTTACTCGATCGTTGAACTGCGATCCGTTTTCTTGCATTATTTGGTAAACCTGAATTGCTTACGTCAGCTGCTCGATTGGGTACAAATAAATTATTTCGTACACCTGTTGGGGCTGACACTTGTCGACAATGTGTTCTAATTACATTAAAACTGTCTCAAGACTCTTCTAGTACTTATTCTGAAGATTCTTTGAACTCTTTATCGACCTCATGCCATTATCCATTCCCACACACAACATTGTAGAGTACAAAATCAAAAATTGCATTGCAATTTTTCCACTTATTTTTGTATTAATTAATTTTTATTTAATTTCTACTTATTTTTGCAGTCATTGCAGACCACAAAATTTCTTTGCTTTTAAATTTTTGATTAAATAACTAATAGCATTGGGCAGAATTTTTTCTGGCACTCACAGCTGCTCTTATGTATGAAAAAACTCAATACAAGTATTGATTTCCAATCACAAGAAGCCGGTTTCTCGTCTTAAATATTAATCATTCACTATATAAATACAAGCGTCTACTATTCGCCCATGCAGCTAGTCGGTCCAAAGGCCCCGTGCATGTCATGTTATAGCTTCGCTGGGAAATTAACCCTTGTTTCTGAAAACATTTGAAGTGAATCAGAAACCACGAGCGCCTTCGTTGCCTGGTTATTTTGTAAACATCAAGCGTGCTCGCTTACCACGCTTGTTGTTGCTGCTGCTGCTGGTGCTGCTGCTGCTGCTGCTGCTGCGCGGTGCTGCTGCTGCTGCTGCTGCTGCGCGGTGCTGCTGCTGCTGCTGGCGCTGCTGCTGCTGCTGCTGGCGCTGCTGCTGCTGCTGCTGCTGCTGCTGCTGCTGCTGCTGCTGCTGCTGCTGACGCTGCTGCTGCTGCTGCTGCTGCTGCTGCTGCTGCTGCTGCTGACGCTGCTGCTGCTGCTGCTGCTGACGCTGCTGCTGCTGCTGCTGCTGCTGCTGCTGGCCAGACAGCGCGGCGGCTCAGCCGATGACAACATCGCGCTTTCCTGTCAAGCGCGCGGCCAAGTTCGTTGCAACGTTTGTTTCTTTACTGCGCTACGGGTAAATCATACATTCATTTCCACTTTATTCATCATTCATTTCCACATTCATTCATTTCCACTTTATATGAAGCCTCAGTGTTTAGTTTCTACTTCATGGGTTATGAGCTTACAAGTTCAAGATGACTCCGAGAACGTGATATTTTGTGCATGTTGTTCATGTTAATTCGGAGTTAATACTGCAATGCTAAAGTTATACTTTGTTACGATATGGAGAAATATATTTCGTGCGTGGTTCAATTGCTATATTTTGAATGCTACTCAAACGAACCACCAGCATGTAACTATAGTGCCGCTGGGGCTTGGTTAAATATTCAAATGAACTAAAAATAATTTAACTGCGGGAATAAAGACGCAAAAAATTATTAATCTATTCTAGGGGGAGAATTTTCGTTGGCATGATCGACTTAGCCTCATTCTCTTACATAAATAAATAATTTGAAGCCTAACAATAATTCAATTTTAATTTAACGTGCTTGATTAAGCCTAAATTAATATTTTGAATGTTATGGTACGTAGCGCATTATTAACGATTGAAAATCTACTAAGATCATATGTGATGCATTTTACGCATAACTAGTAACAGTTAGAAATTATAGTAGCTTGGTAAATAACTGTTCTCCCTATTGCGTTACCTTCCTCTACGTTTTTATTGTTCTTAGAAGATAAACTTCAGGTATCAAGGGATCAATTTATAGCCCTGAACAGAAAAGCGTGGATTAACCGCACAATAATGATGCGACAAGCAAATATAGACCGTAAAGCACCAGTCCATTAGACCAACACCAGCGATCATACGTCCCTAGCGTATGCGACATCGTCCAGGGGCCGTACTTTCAAAATTCGCTAAGTGGACGTAAGTACTTACGCTCTGTTTTCTTGTCTGTGATTGGTAGATTTTGCTTGAAAGGCCGTCAATGATGGGCTGATGAACTTACGACCACTTAACTTTTTTTTCAAGTATAGGCCCAGATAACGAGCATATATCGCAGCACTTCTGATTGGTAGCCCATGTTTGCTTGCATCCGGTGCGGGCTGATGAAATTTATTATGTTTAAAAGGAGAACATTTGGCCAGCTGCGCAGCGGAAACCTAAGGTATGCATGCTATAGCTTGCATTAAAGTTCTCCTTAAATGACTTAATCCTATGAGATTTTTATTTTAATTAGTATTTTAATAAAAAATAGTAAATGTAAGGTTAACCTAGTAATATCGGAAAAAATTGTTCCATCCTACTTATAAAGTTTACAATAGGTTGTGAAATTTTTATTGGTGAATTTATGTAGAACATTCATGAGATTCACAAAAGATAAAATTGTTTCGGTTTAAGTGAAATTGCGGTGGAGTTATTAAAGTTGTTCAAATAATTATTAGAGAACTTTTAATATCTCAATGATTTATCATTCAAGTAATTTTACCTGTTCTCAAATCTCATTTTACAACTCTGTTCCATTTACACTCAAACAAACCTGAAAGCGCTTTAATTAATTAATAATAATTTGATTTTTTTAATAATAATTTAATATTTTTTAAATAATAATTTGATATTTTTATTAAATTAATTTAATAAGCGCTGAAAGCGCTTCAATTATCTCGTGTCGCTAAAGAAGCGAATTCCGTCATCACTCGAACAGCGCTGAATGACTCACTGGACAAAAAAAGTGTTCTCACATCTCCTGCTGCGCCATTTCTGCGAAAGATATTTCTTTAAAGATATTTCTTTCATTTTTCTGCGATTACTTTAAAGATATAACAACCAAGTGTGTTGGATATTTGTTTGACACAGCAGACACACATTTGCGCCTGTTAATTTTTTAGAATAATGAAAAGGAATAGAATAATGAAAGAAATGTCTAGAATAATGAAAGAATCTGACCAAAATACCTAACTCGTAAGCTGCGTAGATACCGTTCTTTGGTACTCGTTTCTGTTTGATGTTATCAATAAGCCTATAGCTGAGTGTTATTGACATCGTTGTTAAATGAATCTCTTTGTCCGTTTATAAATAAAATGATTCCGTGCAACGAACAATTCATTTTTGATGCTCTATGATAACTGAGTTTCTTCAGCGTTAATTTAACTTAACATAATATCATATGTTTTCTTCCGTTTTAAATACCATGCAGAAATTCTTCTTCAGGAGCCATATCATAGTATGCAACAGCTGAAATGTTGCAAGCGACATTTCATTTAGCCAAGGAAAAAGGAAATTTTAGCTCAAAATGAAGCCAAATGGCGCGGTCGTGTTTATCGGCAGGGAATCCAGTGCATTCACTGACACGTGATGCAGTCTTACTCGATTATTGACAGGTGAAACCATAATAATTACTGTAATTTCACGCTAACTTTGTAGCGCATTTTCTCATTTATGGAAAAAATGCACTATTGTACTCGCCATGTCCGTCCGTCCGTCTATCTGTCTGTCTGTCTGTCTGTCCGTCCGTCCGTCCGTGACCTCAAGTTTTTGTCGACGAGAAAATGCGCGCTCTGTCACTCACTGCAGTGAGTACTGAGTTATATTTTTTTGATACTATCAAAAATTTACTCCCGTCGTTAATGTACATGCTTTTATCTCGCTGTAGCATGTCATTGAATAGCATATGAACTGACAATTTCTAGGTACAATATAATCAATCAATAAATTTGGCATGATATATATATGTTGCACTTCGATATCAGTCCGTGAATCTGTTTTACCAGAATTACGAGTGAAATATATGAGTTTAATTTTATTAAAATATTATACAATTAACGACCATAAATAATTACAAAATTCTCTGTTCATGCTTTCAATACAATTTATACGTCTGAATTTCCAACAATAGATTTAATTAATTACTTCATCATTGTAAAATTATCAATCGATAAAATCCATTAATAACTGTGAGCTTCTTACTCATTTTTACCAAAAATTTGACAGCAATATTGATTTTTTATTCATTTATTTTATACTTCGAAACCTTTTTTGTTTTTCTACGATAACTCTGACAGTTTGAAAAATCAGTGATGGGTTGTTAGAACTTTTTTAATTTTTTAAATAAGGAATTTTTCAGAAAGAAAAGGAATTTTTCAGATATTCTTCACATTAAAAGAATACTTCCCCTATACTTATTCTCATTTTCATTCAACATGTATTACTTATAAATATTCTACTACAATTTGTTGCAAACAGAAATTTCACGCTATGAGAACAACAGTCACAAGTTGAACACAGTAAACATTTCTGGGAGAAAAAAAAAATTGAAGAATTTTCCCTGTTCACTTGCAGCGGTTGACAATTAAGGACACTTCCACGAATGGACTGGGTACTGGTCGCGTGGGCAGGAAAGTCTTGTTGATATATGGTCACTAGACTATACACTGTAAGAAAAAAAATTACCGTTAACGGTATACCGGCGTTTCAGCGGCCGGTCGGCACGTGAAAAGAAACACGGTGTCGCCGTTTTTATTCTAATTTTACACTAGAAATCCGTAAAACATCTGATAAAAATGGCGAAACAGTTTATTTTCACGGGGCGACCGGCCACTAGAACGCCAGTGGGACCGTTTTTTCGCCGTTTTTTCTAACAGTGTATAGACTACCGCGTCTATCCATACATTTCCGTGTATTATTATTAGAAGATCGAAGACTGGCCACGTTAATGTTGTGCCATGATTATTGAGGGAAAACGTCTCGTTTAGCTTCCCGTCGGTATTTATAAGCAATTTCTTCAAGAGAAAGAGACCTTCAACTCAAGAATTGGAAATTAGCAATAAATTCATTTGTTTTGTTTGAGACATAAGCTGATAATTTAAAATTTATCAAATTTAATAATTTAATTTAAATAATTTAGATAATGAGATAATTTAAAAATTTTTATAATTTAAATCAATTAAATTATGTAACAACAGTCGCATCACCAGCAAACGTGCTCTATTTGCATTACTTCGCTGATGAGTGGGAAGATAATAGTGAATAATGTCTTTGCTATGAAATGTAGTTCTTCAAAGGAAGGTTCGTACCGGGTTATAATATATATTATAAAAAATGAGCTCATTCGATCCGACTGAACGTTTTTTTTTTAATTATTGATTGGTCATCAATCAATAAACGTACCCCGTTTAATCGACAAGGAAATCTCAGCGCCCGAAATACTAATTATTGTTCTAGTATTATCTGGATCTAAAATTGTATTTCTAGTGGTGAAATGATGAGTCATTGCAAACTGATTTCTGAAAGACAATTTTAATTTAATTTATTTTGAATATCATTAAAATTACTTATAGAAAACGCTCATACTTTCATTAGACAGTTATAATTATGGCAGAGAATACGATCAGATGAATGGATTCTCTACCCTCACAGCACATTTAAGCATACGGAGCAAAGCCGGGTTCGCATGCTGTTTATGCGAACCCGGCTTTTATTGAGTTAACATAACTTATTTTATGTTAACTCAATACAGATTGATACACCCTCCTCCTTTGTTCAAATGATTCGAGCGGCTGAGTGAAACATCTGAGCCTAATTAATATTTTAAAACGTTCTTGCGCTCTGAATTGTTCTTCAGCTCACTAGCATACCATCAACAAACTGTTCTTTTGAGCAGGTACGGAGCGAATCAACTTGAATTCTTCTTTTACGCCATAGAAATCCGACATTCCAAAAATGGTGTGACTGCCCTAAGCTTTTATATAGGCTTTTTTATATAAGCTTCATATTTTATTTTATATATACTCTTCATAAAGCAGCAACTATACGTCAGAATTATTGATATTTATGTTGAATTTTCACTCTCACAACTCAGTGGACAAACACAGCTCTAACTTAAGAAAAAAGTACATGAAAATTGATAATCTCTTCTTGCAAACGTGTTTTATAATAATTCTTGAACTCGAGTGATATAAGGAAACAGCCCATGCTTACCCTTCCTTAACAATGGTACTATCATTGTATCAAGTTTTCAATCTGCTTGTACTCACTTATTCTTGTTATTCGTATTCTCTTATTCTTCTCATTCAAGTTTTTTTCTAATTCTTATATTGCAATCTTATAACATTGAATTTTTCTATTCCTATCCCTGTTTTTTTCGATGCCTCATGCTTCGGGATATAAATTTAATTTCATAGGCAACAGCCCGATCTGAAATGTATTCATTATGGACTAACACCAACAGGGTGGTGTTAGTGGCCCAGTGGTTACAGTTCAGAGTACCAAGATTGGAGCCGAGAGGTGCGGGTTCGATCCCAGCTCTGTGCGCCAGTTTCTGGTCAGAATCGGCGAGGAGGCCGGGCGGTTAAGCACAGCAGAATTGTAGCAGTGAGTTGCGAGTTCGAGACCGCAAAATGCTGTGAATGTTCTGCGATGTTAAGAATCGGCGACAGGCCTACGTCCTACGGCCTAATAACGCTGAAACCGCTATTATTATTATTATTATTATTATTATTATTATTATTATTATTATTATTATTATTATTAACATACTGCACAAATTCTCCGCTTCAGGCTTCAAACACGCATTCCGTCGCACTCGCCCTGAAATTTATAACAGACAACTGCAGGTAAAATCAGTGCAGTTTATTCTTTGATAAGAAATACGTCAACTGCAGGTAATGTGACACATCCTAATAAAATTAATGGAATTATCGATATATACAATGCGAATCAATGAACAACCTCATAATAAATTGCCATAATATTTGCAGCTCAGTGGGGTATGTCAAACAAAAAAATAATTACTGGGAACCCAAATGTAGATTCAAACATCTAGCAGCCAACATACTCTAATTCTTTATATTTATATATATACTTGTGTAGCTGAATTATATATTGTGGCTGAGAAAAAAAAAAACATTTTATTCAGTTCAAATACCTGTCCGTACGTCTTGCCCGCGTGAGAGCTCACGTATGCGTGCCAAGTTCAGGGTCGTGGCTATACGTTGAGCCCGCGCGTGCCAAGCGTGTGCGTGAGGCCATTAGTACAGCGTACGTGTACGTGAGGCTATTAGTACAGCGTGCGTGTACGTGAGGCTATTAGTACAGCGTACGTGTACGTGAGGCTATTAGTACAGCGTGCGTGTACGTGAGGCTATTATTTCAGCGTGCATGTACGTGAGGCCATTAGTACAGCGAGCGTGTACGTGAGGCTATTAGTACAGCGAGCGTGTACGTGAGGCTATTAGTACAGCGTGCGTGTGCGTGAGGCTATTAGTACAGCGTGCGTGTGCGTGAGGCTATTAGTACAGCGAGCGTGTGCGTGAGGCTATAAGTACAGCGTGCGTGTACGTGAGGCTATTAGTACAGCGTGCGTGTACGCGAGGCTATTCGTACAGCGTGCGTGTGCGTGAGGCTATTAGTACAGCGTGCGTGTACGTGAGGCTAATAGTACAGCGTGCGTGTACGTGAGGCTATTAGTACAGCGTGCGTGTGCGTGCGGCTATTCGTACAGCGTGCGTGTACGCGTGAGGCTATTAGTACAGCGAGCGTGTACGTGAGGCTATTAGTACAGCGTGCGTGTACGTGAGGCCATTAGTACAGCGTGCGTGTGCGTGCGGCTATTCATACAGCGTGCGTGTACGTTCTCACTGAACTTGCTCCTGAACGTCACGGCTGCGCAGTTTCGTAAACGTAAAGTTTTCCTGGTCCGAACTCCCTGCCCTATCGTGTACGTTAGATTTATACTGGTTAGATTTATATCCGTGTGCGTGTCAGATCATTAAATCACACGTGTCAGCTAGCTTTGCACTGCCACGTGTTAGAATCGCACTAGCATGTTGGCTTCCTACATCAATGTGAATGAGCCCGCACATACATGCGTACGCTGGCATTTCTGACTATACATAAATATGAGATGCACAATGCAGTTTTAGGTAGCACTTTCTGAGCGTCAACAGTCACTATAATTAAACACCAGGCAATAAATATTGATGACCAGTATTCATAATACAGATATCCATGCACCTGTACCTCGATCACATCGCACGAGTTGTGTGTGATATGCGACATGCAAGAGGTGATGAGAGAACAAACTTAAGACCATCTCTACAACACCTGTTGCTACTATGTCTGTGATTAATTATAATGATCAGTCAAATAGATGAGACGCTGTCCTTTTATTTAAATTAAATTTTACAATGCCCTCCCCATGCACTTGCTATTAGATTAAGAAAGACCCGGTGACCGGAGAAATTATATTTAGACTTCCATTCTACGTATTCATTTTTACTTTATAGTGGCCAGAGAAAAAATCCCAGTGAGCACGTTTAAAAAAATCCGGTATTAGAATTTTTTCCTCTGTTATATAATTTCAAGCATGATGGAACAATTTAAACATAGCTGTGCTCTGTTCACTGTTGATAATATCTGTTATCTGAATGATGTGATTAACTTGAAAGAAAATTCGTTGAGCATTTAATTTCAATCACTAGCACGCAAAACCGAACTTTATCAGCACACAAATTTTTTCATATTTGATAATCAATTTTTGAAATCGACTCTTCAATGCATACCATTCAAAAATATAACTCAGTACTCACTGCAGTGAGTGACAGAGAGCGCATTTTCTCGTCGACGAAAACGTGAAGTCACGGACAGACGGGCGGACAGACAGACGGACATGACGAGCACAATAGGGCATTTTTACAATAAATGAGAAAATGCGCTACAAATGGACCGGCACAGCAAGAATTTCGGATCTAAGTAGGATCCTAAAATTATAAAAAAATTAAAATTATTGAGGATTAGCGTTCGAATAAGCCCATATATTTCCTAAGTTCCAGGCTGGCAAATAATGAAAATTCGAAAATTCGTTAAAGATTGCACTAAATTCAAGAGCAAAATTTTCTCAAATAATTTATTTCGAAATAAATTTTTAATTAAAACTGCGACGATAGCAATCCTGCTATCGTTATTGTAACATTATAGTTTTCAATAATATGGACATTTTTACGGCATCTCAACAAGTGATTGATGTCGAATCCCGTTTTTATATCAGGAAATTTTTTGCCTCTTGTAAAGAATACAGAAAATTTTAGTGCACAAACTAAGGGATTGTACTGTCTGCTGTAATCAATCTTGTGTCGGAATTCACGACTTATAAATTGCTGCATCATTGTACTGTATTCCAAGCTGCACTTGTACATATATGTGAGCCCTCTAACTCTATTCAAGTTCTACTGAACAATATTTCCAATGAATGCATGACATGTTCTAAATCATTTCCTTTTAATAGTTCCATGTCCAGATGCAATAGCTGTAAAGGTGCTCTTGCAGTCGTCCAATCATTGGCTTTGCTTGAACAAGTGCGTGCTGCTGCCGGTCAAAGGCCCCAGGCTTACGCAGTATCAACACCGCGACATATATATCATGTTGTTTTTTGTTTGTTTAAGTAAGCTCCCTTTATTTCTAGATTTTATTGAGATTGCTTAGCAATAGGCAAAGAAAGATTTAAAGGCCCCAGCTTTACGCAGTATATCAACACCGCGACATATATATCATGTTGTTTTTTGTTTGTTTAAGTAAGCTCCCTTTATTTCTAGATTTTATTGAGATTGTTTAGCAATAGGCAAAGAAAGATTTAAAGGCCCCAGGCTTACGCAGTATCAACACCGCGACATTTATATCATGTTGTTTTTTGTTTGTTTAAGTAAGCTCCCTTTATTTCTAGATTTTATTGAGATTGCTTAGCAATAAGCAAAGAAAGATTTAAAGGCCCCAGGCTTACGCAGTATCAACACCGCGACATTTATATCGTGTTGCTTTTTTGTTTGTTTAAGTAAGCTCCCTTTATTTCTAGATTTTATTGAGATTGTTTAGCAAAAGGAAAAGAAAGATTTAAAGGCCCCAGCTTTACGCAGTATATCAACACCGCGACATATATATCATGTTGTTTTTGTTTGTTTAAGTAAGCTCCCTTTATTTCTAGATTTTATTGAGATTGTTGAGCAATAGGCAAAGAAAGATTTATGACTTTTAGTTCTTTCTATGACAATGTTTGAATTGAATTTTTGAAATATCATGAAATGCCCCTTGCAATTAACGTGCTGCTTATATAGTACAATATACGCGAAGGGTGCATTGGTGCATTGCACAGTACAAGCAGTGTATTGGAAAATTCTTATTTGAACTTGAATATAATATTACAACAAGTGTTTATTGATGTTTTATTTATTCGAAATCAATTGTTATTCCATTGTAGTCTTTAAGATGATATTGCATTTATTCATTTTAATTAGCATAGCTCCAAATTTTGTTACAATTATTCATGCATCCGTACTTATTTTTAGCCTTACTACACATTCTTTTTCCATTTTCTGTGCTTATCCTGAATAAATTTTGCAGCGCTCGACAGCGATACTAAATTTTACGTAACATAACGTCGAATCTCTGTTTGTTTTAGTGAACACTAATACATGAACTATCGCTTCTTGAGGCTTGGCTAGGTACGGAGTTATAAGAAGCTTCTCTGTCCAAGCATATGTTTGCTTGCTCGAAGTCTGCTAACTCTGCATACATCAATTGAAGCTCCAACAGCTCCGGCAGATGGTCGCGATTCATCGGCCGCCTTTAAACCGCCCTTGATTTGACAAGCAAGGCGCAACTCCCGTAAAATTATAAGCTTGCGCGAGGAGCTTTTCTAGCGAAGAAACATTGCAGTCAATGCTGATAACAGACCACGTTATTCATTGTATGAACCATTATGAAGCATGCAGCAATTTATATGTTACTTACTGCTGGTATTAAATGCTGCACTGCGGCTCTAATTTACTTGTTTACTTTTTATAATCGAATTATCCGGGTTGACGTGTAATTCGAGTTAATTAATTTAGTGAATATACGTGAATATTATGCGTTTTCTGCTGCCTATAGTAAAGATTGTTTGTAATCTGTGGGTGAACTAATGTTAGACGTTTCAATTTTAACCTTTGTTGTCGGGCACATTAACCTTCGTCAATGATGGCCCGCGGGAACATGAGTGTCCGTCAGTAGAATGAAATTTTTTTTCGACGGATAAACTAACCCTTGCCAATGCTATTCGCAATAGAGTGTCTGACTAATTAGAGTTACTATCAGTATATAGACAGTGTTTATTTTTCAATTGCTGATACATAGTTCGCCGTTAATATATGATTGGAATCAGAAATCCGCGTATCGAGGGTTACCACCGGTAGAAATACGTTCTCTTATTATGTATAATTTTGGCCTTGCGGGCAACTGATTCTGATGATATGAAAGTGTCAAATATTTTTATTTCGATAAGAGGAGTGACAGTATATAACGGCAATGCGCATAATTATTGCCTATACATTATTTGTGCTTATATTCGTACAGGGTGAAATGTAATGCTCTGTATATACGGAGATACTATATATAATGCGGTGCGTTATGGATTTACAAGTAAAGGTATTCATATGTTATGCAGACTTTCATGCCTATATCAATGATAAGGAAAAGGACTCAAATTAAATTTCATATATTTTCTATTTAAAGTATTGAAGGATTAATTAACAATGATTTGAATTTTCGCAGTGACGAGATTTGTCAGTAGATAAAATAATGATTTAATGATTAATGTTTATTGAAAAATAAATAAGTATTATTATTTATTGAAAAATAAAATATTTAACACTTTTCTAAGAATTAAACATTTGACATTCATTTAGAAATAAGATATTCATGCTCAATAGTTACAGGAAATGAATACGAGGCAGGTTTACGAGTGATCAGCACGACGGCTATTTGAGAGCCACACACGGTGCCAGGCCGTCTAGTGCCACTGCAGTGCCAACACGCGTGCTGTCTCGTGCAGTCTCCCCGAGCCTGGTTCAATAGTGTTCAATAGGGGCTACTGAACACTATTGAACACTATTTCAAGGCGTTCAATAGTGCTCAATAGTGGCTACTGAACACTATTGAACTCCATTAAACACCTTGAAATAGTGTTCAATAGTGGCTACTGAACACTATTGAACACTATTGAACACCTTGAAATAGTGTTCAATAGTGGCTACTGAACACTATTGAACTCTATTGAACACTATTGAACACCTTCAAATAGTGTTCAATAGTGGCTATTGAACACTATATAACTCTATTGAACACTATTTGAACACCTTGAAAGTATGGGGCCATACTTTCAAAAATCGCTAAGTGAACGTAAGTACTTAAGCCCTATTTCCTTGTCCATGATTGGTGGATTTTGCTTAAAAGGCCGTCAATGATTGGTTCACGAACATACTAACTCTTAACTCTTCAGCGCATTTTTTCATTATGAAAAAATGCACTATTGTGCTCGCCATGTCCGTCTGTCCGTCCGTCTGTCCGTCCGTCATGCGGTCGTCATGCGGTGGCCACACACCTCATCATACGAGATGTTACATCCCTATGGAAATTCATCATTCGTGCGTTTCATCATTATAACAATTTAACATAAATCTCATCATTGTATAGAGGGCATTTTGCAAACATATGTTCATGTAGGTTAAGTTATGTTAGATTAGGTTAAATTGGTAAAGGATAAAATGTCCCAATGATGAAATGTTTCCTATGATGAGGTGCCAGGGAACCAAGCAAAGCGAGGTTCACTGCTCTGGCTGACCGGCGAGTTATTGGGCAGCATGCAGGTATAAATATGTATTGATATTTACGGTCTTTCGTTTGTGTCTCTTGCGCTGACATCAGATACTATATATGAACAGAGATTTACTCTACATTCAAATCTTCATCAGCAACACTTAATTAACCAAACAGAAATATTTGAATAGCCAAACATTCAGCCGCTTCGAATATTCTCTTTCTCTCAAGTAACGAAAATTAAGTACTTTGCTAAATTACATTGATTAATTTGCTAAAACTTTATACTAATCAACAAATTAATTGATTTCCATATTTTTTCGTTTTTAACCAAGGTATTTATTCTAGCCCCTTTTTCATTTACTCTTTCTTCTATTTTATATTTTAAATCTCCATGCATGCTTATTAGCGTGGCAAGCAGTTTCACTTCTTTGGAAGAATACTGGATCAGCTTGTATTTAGACATGTCGTCGATTAATTCTCTCGCAAGCACTTCTATTAACCATCTCACTGCTTCGACACATAAACTTACTCTGACTCTCTCTATACTCCATGTATGACTTCTTCATACTATCTCTCATTTCGATGACATCCACCAACTGCATCCAATTTAGAGAGTTTCCAACTCTCTTCACTCGAAGACTTCTGCCAACTATTCTCTTACGAAGACTTCCATCAACTCTTTTTGCACGAAGACTTCCATCAAGCCCATCTCTCCTCGGGGACTTCCACCAAGTCCATTTCTCCTCGGGGACTTCCACACGTCTATCTCTCCTCGGGGACTTCCACCAAGTCCATCTCTCCTCGAGGACTTCCACAAGTCTATCTCTCCTCGGGGACTTCCACCAAGTCTATCTCTCCTCGGGGACTTCCACCAAGTCTATCTCTCCTCGGGGACTTCCACCAAGTCTATCTGTCCTCGGGGACTTCCTCCAAGTCTATCTCTCCTCGAGGACTTCCACCAAGTCTATCTCTCCTTGGGGACTTCCACCAAGTCTATCCCTCGGGGACTTCCACCAAGTCTATCTCTCCTCGAAGACTTCCACCAAGTTTATCTCTCCTCGGGGACTTCCACCAAGTCTATCTCTCCTCGAGAACTTCCACCAAGTCTATCTCTCCTCGAGAACTTCCACCAAGTCTATCTTTCCTCGAGGACTTCCACCAAGTCTATCTCTCCTTGGGGACTTTCACCAAGTCTATCTCTCCTTGGGGACTTCCAAGTCTATCCCTCGGGGACTTCCACCAAGTCTATCTCTCCTCGAGGACTTCCACCAAGTCTATCTCTCTTCGAGAACTTCCACCAAATCTATCTCTCCTCGAGGACTTCCACCAAGTCTTTCTCTCCTCGAGGACTTCCCCCAAGTCTATGTCTCCTCGAGGACTTCCACCAAGTCTTTCTCTCCTCGAGGACTTCCACAACTCACGACCTGTGGACTCTCTCCACGTCAACCCCTTTTTCTCGCCTTTTCGTTCCTACAATAGCCCTAACAATGGCAAATATTTTAATTGAGGTTCGCTCTCTCCAATAGCCACTGAAGCACAATAATCTATTGGCGTGCATGAATTGACACATTCCATCCTGATCGATTCTAGGTAAGTGACAGCATACAGAATAATTCAAGGAAACATGTTAAGCTCAACTGTCAATACTTTTACTTCTTAATTACCATTTTATGGAATGTCGAGAAATTTTCTTGTTAACTTTTACATATAATTAATTTAATTTGTTTACTGTAATATTTGGTTCTTAAAAATTTATCATACAATGCTAAGTCGAAAATGGACTTCCTTAGTGTTTCAGGATTTGTTAACACGGTGTAAGCGAGCATTATTTTTCCTTCGAATATAATTGGTTTTCCACTCACATCCATTTAGAGATCGAAATTTTTTAATAGACGCAACAAGAATAAATATACATACGTCCTCGTGGTGATGTCAGGAGTTGTTGAACTTTTTCTCTGCCTCCGTTCTTCTCATCGATTCATTTAACAGACGCTATACTGCGAGCATCATGCAAGAATGTGAAAGCAAAGAAATACCCTGAAACTTCACAATAATTAGAACGAGCAGGTTAGCCCAGCTTTGATCGGGATTGTTAACACCTGCAATTTCTGACTCCTAATTCCGTCGTTCCCGTGATCTTAAATTTCATTAATAATAATTAAGCTTATGTATTCTAATTAAATTGAGACTTCATCAAATTGACATTTTACACAAAATATATGTCTCTTGTTGTGATCTCTGTTCCGAAACATGTAAATTTATATGGGTGTTTTAGATAAAATTAATAATTTTTAATTTCATAATCATGGCCGAGCCTCACGCCATGCAACAGAGTCGGCCTCCATTTGAACAAAGTTTTCATTCTTGATTTTTGATGTACATTAGAAGATGGCAGCGAAAAATCCAGAACAGCTAAATGGGCTAAGAAGTTGAAAGAGAATTCAGATGGCAACGTATCGATTTGATATGAAATTATGAATCAAGTCATAAAATAAAAATGTCAAAAAAATATTCAAATGGTTGATAAAAGTGTATTCATGATAAATCAGGATATTCAATTGAATTGACTAAATTTATCATGTAATAATCAAGTTGCGTTTTGCATGTTCATTTCCTCACCTTTCCCGTTTTCAGATGCAATACATGCTTCAATTAATATATCCACATTCACATGCATGGTCTCGATATAAGGTCCCGCCTGGTCTCTCCTTCCTTTCCTCATTGATGGCCATTCAATGGCATTTTTCCAGCATCTTATTGAATTTTCTTGCTGCATTCTGGGGTGAGATAAAGACGGGAAATTCCTTCCCTTGGCCCAAGAGCTACGACGACTGAGCATGACAATCGCCGTCGCCTAATGAGATGAGACGTGCAGCGGTTGCCGTGCAGCCTAAGCGCTTCTTATTTATGATTTACATTGAAAAATTCTTGAGGGTTTAGTATAGTATCTTCGGCATTAAATAAATAGGCCTGGATAAGCCTGTCGGTTTAGATATCATTACATTTATTTGGAATGCCGATTGCAATGTTTTGTTTTTAACGATAATTATTCAGATTTTCCCGATTTTAAATGCCCGCAAAAGTTTTAGAAATGTATTGACAACTCATTCCCAATATCGTACAATGGATACTTTGTTATATTTCAGTTTATTTATTTCTTCAGAGAAACTCTATCACGGTATTTTGTGATCATGCTGGAAACTCGAAAATCATTCTAAATGATAATTTAATACATCGTCATTGTAACCTGTTTGCCTACCAAGTATAACGATTGATTACGAGGCGTCGCCCTACAAAACCAGATTGAAATCTTCGATGTCATAAATGTTCATGAAATTTGATAAATATTTCAGGAAAATTCAACTCCTTCATAAAATCACTGAGTCATTCTTGTTTTCACGGAAGGCACAATACTGTAATTCGTTCCTTTTGCAAATTCTATCTCATTTTACTTTGAATCACATTTCTCGACTTGGAAGTTCAGGATTCGTATCACGAGGCAGGCGCTTGAGCTCACATTTCTAGCATAGTTCTTCTTTGAGTGCCAGTGTTAACTCAACAAAGTCCGGTCGTTAATACAACCGTAATTCGGTTAAGAATTAAAAACCGGTTGTGTTGAGAGCGTATTTGTATGTGTACTCAATGGCCTCGAGCAGACGTGCGCCATTCATGATTTGTTTACACACTCAACACGCAGAAGCTGGCACAACTATTGAAGGCTCTGCATCTATATTATATTGCGATTCAACCCACTATATATCTGTGCTATCCAACTCGAGGGGCTCGAAATCCGTTCGGACAATGTTAATAACTGCAGAGCAAATTAGTGCATCATAAACATTCCTACATTTACTTAAATTCATTTGTACTAAACTGAGCATGGTTCGGGGAACGCTAAATTTTCCGTAAATTTTTCGGTATTTGTTAATTATATGCGATAATAAATTGTCGGGCTTCGAAAATATTGTTAGTTCTTACGTAAAGTCTGCTGGCTAGCACAGTTAGAGGTGTTAGATGGCCAATCTTTCGTTGCACGATTAATCTCAATTATAATGCTGCATCCTTGATTATTTTGGGAAAAATATGCGAAAAATTCATTTTTGTCCCAGAAATTATTCACGAAAAAAATTTACGAATGATATTTTATCTATTCTGATCTCATATCCTGAATAACAGATTAAACTGAACAATATATATACCTGAACAACAGATTATTTCATTAACATCATTACAACAGATCCATTCCGTTATTTATTCTTAGCTCTGCGGATCAAACATCCGTACAATTGTCTTCTTCATGCTTGACGTTTTCACGTGCAATGTTAAACCCGATTAACTGAAACTGAAGAGAAACTTTCGCTTACTGAAGAGAAACTTTCAACATGAGCTTCGCAGCTTAATGGTCATTACAAAATATTAAAATTCTGAGCAGTATAAAATCATAAAGAAACTGGTGCTGTTAGCAATTCTCGTATTGATTTGCTTACGAAATTTCGAACCTTGCTAATCAATTAAATGTTGTTGGGTTCTGTTATAACAAACCAATTAAGAATTTAAAATTTAATTATATTACATAAGCATCTATGGTATGTATCTAAATAATTTTCAAGCTCTAACAAAAATTTTAAATCTCAGTCTTCCTAATTATACGTCGTGTGAAGCATTTTTCCCCCAGAAAAGTTTACGATGTCTCCATGTGCATCTGTGGATCGGACTTCCGGCGAGCCTATCGCTGATGGATCAGCCGTCCGCTGCTAACCCACTTCATAAATCCTGCACAATATTCATATGATTTATAACACCGAAAAATTCACTTAAATTCTACTCGGTGCTTCGATGGAGGATATTCTCCATGTTTGAACAATAAGATAATATGAAGATCGTAAATTAATAACTATATTCTACCGACATTGGATGTGGTGATGAGCACAATACTTTTGAAGACTGGCCCTCACTGTGAGAACTATTCGCTCAAATTTTACTCTATGCATTGATGGAGGCTCTTCAACATATTTTCTACAATAATAAAATATGAAAATTGTTAATTAATAACAATATTATAAGGATATTGGATGTGGTGGCGAGCACAATAATTTTGAAGACTGGCCCTCACTGTGAGAACCATTCGCTCAAATTTTACTCTGTGCATTGATGGAGGCTCTTCAACATAGTTTCTACAATAATAAAATATGAAAATTGTTAATTAATAACAATATTATAAGGATATTGGATGTGGTGGCGAGTAAATAATTTTGAAGACTGGCCCTCACTGTGAGAACTGGCAAGCTCTTGACCGATGATTTGTGGATATTTAGAGCCTCATAAGTCAGGACGGTTATCAGCAGAGGCGTCCGGGCCTCACGTGGGTTACGTCAAGACCCTTCCTCCACAGGCCCGGAGATCACACCCTTCCTCCACAGGCCCGGAGATCACACCCTTCCTCCACAGGCCCGGAGATCACACCCTTCCTTCTTAGTTCTATTCGATGGCAGTTACTGGAAAAATTAAACTTGGAAACATTTCCAGTGTTATTCCAATGAGAGATATGAGCTCTTGAATTAATATTCAACTCAGGAAGATAGATAGAAATGAATAATATTTTTAGAAATAAATTTGTAATATAAAATTTTAGTATTTTTATGAAAGAGTTTTTTCTCTAATTTCCCGCCCCAACATTGACAAGGCTTCGCTGATTTCAAGCCATTCGAATAATTTCCTATTCATATAGCCAAAACCAAAGAGGTGACTCATGGGTTAATGCTGGTAAGTTTCTTTGATTTTGTAATCAATATACTATGAGTAGGAATGTTTTCTCTGAGGTCTATTTTAATGTTTTTTTATTCATTCAATTCAGTTATTAATTGTAGAATTATTACATCGGGGATGACTAAATGATAATTTCACAACTTTCACGTAGGCTATTTAAGAATAATGCCACCTTAATTGAATTGCTTTGATCAAAGAGTATTAACTCAAAACCTACTTTAAATTAATAAGCTACTGAATTTCTTATTTACTTATTTTGGAGCGCGATGAGATTGTTGGTTGCAACATCGCTCGTAAAGTTAACCAAATTTATTTAATGATTAAGCATATAAAGTTGAAGCGGTCACTGGTCCAAACGTGCGTCTGCTATATGGGCGTAATTTATTTAATATATCTAAGTGCATATACGTATAGTTCTTGAGTTATGGACATCTCGAAGGGATTAAAGAAACGCCTTGTATTAAATATTGTACAAAGGTCTGCTTAGAATATGAAGTTTTTGTCATCTCCATGATAAATATACCTTCTAAACAAAGTAATAGACATTTCAAGGAACGAAGAAGTAAACACAAAAATGATTCATATTAATTGTTTCACCTTCTTAATTCAATTGAAATGTACCGGATGGAATTAAATAAATCATACTGATTGTGAAAGGGAATATTTTTTATGATTGATGAAAAAACTTATCGATGATACATCGATAAAGATAATGATACATTCCCTCTTATAGAAACACGTACGTATCTCGTTTGATTTCAATATTTTAGCCATCTACCAAAGTAAACCTGGTTGATAGACGTTTCTACATTTCGAGCACTAAAATCCTTCTCATCATTGTTAGTTCAACATTATGTGCTGCTCGATCACAAAAGTCATATAGAAGTTTGATTACGTTTGTCAATTCCAATCTTGTATATCAGAATGTTTTTTTACTATTGCTTTAATTTAATTGTTTACATTTAGCATTCGTCATCTGCACCGTGGCAGTTTTTGGTAGTTATGAAGTTACGTTGTTTAAATCAGCCTGCCAGAAATTCAAGTGTTGGCGTGATGCACAATATTCAACAAATGTGCGGTCTGTAATGACGTGTAACAGCGGGACGTTTATACTGCACCGTATATTCAGAAACTGCAAGTGAACCTCAGTACCTACAACGTACCAATACTTAGTACCAATGAACAGCGTACCTGCATGTAGCAGCAGAACAGCATAACAGAGAGGCCACGCTAGCGGCCACAGCAGCGAAGCGGCCACAGCAAAGAAGCGGCCACAGCAGCGAAGCGGCCACAGCAGCGAAGCGGCCACAGAAGAGAAGCGGCCACAGCAGAGAAGCAGCCACAGCAGCGAAGCGGCCACAGCAGCGAAGCGGCCACAGCAGAGAAGCGGCCACAGCAGAGAAGCGGCCACAGCAGAGAAGCAAGAGAACATCGGAGTAACTGCATAACTAACATCAACAGCCGCCCATAACATCAGTCATATCAGGAAAGCAACGTCAGCAACAGCAGCACAGAAACATTATAATATCTTTGAAATAGCATTGATAACAGCAACGCAAGAGAATTAGCAACAGCAACCCTGCGGAGTTGTCATACGCAACCCGGCAGCATGCGTCAGCAACAGCAGCTAGCACCGCAGCATGCGTCAGCAACAGCAGCACCGCAGCATGCGTCAGCAACAGCAGC